>NC_086450.1:159315303-159377803 GCF_028390025.1 Pseudophryne corroboree
GACAGGGCCGAAATTTGAACCTTAATGGACCCTAATTTGAGGCCCATAGAAAATCCTGTTTGCAGGAAATGTAGGAATCGACCCAGTTGAAATTCCTCTGTCGAGGCCTTCCTGGCCTCACACCATGCAACATATTTTCTCCAAATGCGGTGATAATGTTGTGCAGTCACCTCCTTCCTGGCTTTGACCAGGGTAGGGATGACCTCTTCCGGAATGCCTTTTTCCCTTAGGATCGGGCGTTCAACCGCCATGCCGTCAAATGCAGCCGCGGTAAGTCTTGGAATAGACACGGTCTCTGCTGAAGCAGATCCCTTCTTAGAGGTAGAGGCCACGGATCTTCCGTGAGCATCTCCTGAAGTTCCGGGTACCAAGTCCTTCTTGGCCAGTCCGGAGCCACTAGTATCGTTCTTACTCCCCTTTGCCGTATAATTCTCAGTACCTTGGGTATGAGAGGCAGAGGAGGGAACACATACACTGACTGGTACACCCATGGTGTTACCAGAGCGTCCACAGCTATTGCCTGATGGTCTCTTGACCTGTCGCAATACCTGTCCAGTTTTTTGTTGAGGCGGGACGCCATCATGTCCACCATTGGTCTTTCCCAATGGACTACAATCATGTGGTGAACACTGCTGACAGTGCTATCACATGATTTTCCGCCCAGCGAAGAATCCTTGCAGCTTCTGCCATTGCCCTCCTGCTTCTTGTGCCGCCCTGTCTGTTTACGTGGGCGACTGCCGTGATGTTGTCCGACTGGATCAACACCGGCTGACCCTGAAGCAGAGGTTTTGCCAGGCTTAGAGCATTGTGGATTGCTCTTAGTTCCAGTATATTTATGTGAAGAGACGTTTCCAGGCTTGAGCACATGCCCTGGAAGTTTCTTCCTTGTGTGACCGCTCCCCAGCCTCTCAGGTCACTAGGACCCAGTTCTGTATGCCGAATCTGCGGCCCTCTAACAGATGAGCACTCTGCAACCACCATAGCAGAGAGACCCTTGTCCTTGTCGACAATTTTATCCGCTGATGCATCTGCAGATGCGATCCGGACCATTTGTCTAGCAGATCCCACTGAAAAATTCGTGCATGGAATCTGCCGAATGGAATCGCTTCGTAAGAAGCCACCATTTTTCCCAGGACTCTTGTGCATTGATGCACAGACACTGTCCCTGGTTTTAGGAGGTTCCTGACGAGTTCGGATAACTCCCTGGCTTTCTCCTCCGGAAGAAATACCTTTTTCTGAACAGTGTCCAGAATCATCCCTAGGAACAGCAGACGTGTCGTCGGGATCAGTTGGGATTTTGGAAAATTCAGAATCCACCCGTGCTGTTGGAGCACTACTTGAGTTAGTGCTACTCCGACCTCCAGCTGTTCTCTGGATCTTGCCCTTATCAGGAGATCGTCCAAGTAAGGGATAATTAATACGCCTTCTCTTCGAAGAAGGATCATCATTTCGGCCATTATCTTGGTAAAGACCCTGGGTGCCGTGGACAATCCAAACGGCAGCGTCTGAAACTGATAATGACAGTTTTGTACCACGAACCTGAGGTACCCTTGGTGTGAAGGGCAAATTGGGACATGAAGGTAAGCATCCTTGATGTCCAAGGACACCATAAAATCCCCTTCTTCCAGATTCGCTATCACTGCTCTGAGTGACTCCATCTTGAACTTGAATTTTTGTATGTACAGGTTCAGAGATTTCAGATTTAGAATAGGTCTTACCGAGCCGTCCGGCTTCGGTACCACAAATAGCGTGGAGTAATACCCCTTTCCCTGTTGTAGAAGGGGTACCTCGATTATCACCTGCTGAGAATACAGCTTGTGAATGGCTTCCAATACCGTCGCCCTGTCTGAGGGAGACGTTGGCAAAGCAGATTTTAGGAACCGGCGAGGGGGAGACTTCTCGAATTCCAACCTGTAACCCTGAGATACTACCTGCAGGATCCAGGGGTCCACCTGCGAGTGAGCCCACTGTGCGCTGAAATTCTTGAGGCGACCCCCCACCGCCCCTGAGTCCGCTTGTAAGGTCCCAGCGTCATGCTGAGGCCTTTGCAGAAGCCGGGGAGGACTTCTGCTCCTGGGAAGGGGCTGCTTGCTGCAGTCTCTTACCCTTTCCTTTGCCTCGGGGCAAATATGAATGTCCTTTTGCTCGCTTGTTCTTATAGGAACGAAAGGACTGCGGCTGAAAAGACTGCGTCTTTTTCTGCTGGGAGGGGACTTGAGGTAAAAAGGTGGACTTCCTGGCTGTTGCCGTGGCTACCAATCCGATAGACCGACCCCAAATAATTCCTCCCCTTTATACGGCAATACTTCCATATGCCGTTTGGAATCCGCATCGCCTGACCACTGTCGTGTCCATAGACTTCTTCTGGCAGATATGGACATCGCACTTACTCTTGATGCCAGAGTGCAGATATCCCTCTGTGCATCTCGCATATAAAGGAATGCATCCTTTAATTGCTCTATAGTCAATAAAATACTGTCCCTATCCAGGGTATCAATATTTTCAGTCAGGGAATCCGACCAAGCCACCCCAGCGCTGCACATCCAGGCTGAGGCGATTGCTGGTCGCAGTATAACACCAGTATGTGTGTATATACTTTTTAGAGTATTTTCCAGCCTCCTATCAGCTGGATCCTTGAGGACGGCCGTATCAGGAGACGGTAACGCCACTTGTTTGGATAAACGTGTGAGCGCCTTGTCCACCCTAGGGGGTGTTTCCCAGCGCGCCCTAACCTCTGGCGGGAAAGGGTATAACGCCAATAACTTCTTTGAAATTAGCAGTTTTTTATCAGGGGTAACCCACGCTTCATCACACACGTCATTCAATTCCTCTGATTCAGGAAAAACTACAGGTAGTTTTTTCAGACCCCACATAATACCCCTTTTTGTGGTACTTGCAGTATCAGAGATATGCAAAGCCTCCTTCATTGCCGTGATCATATAACGTGTGGCCCTACTGGAAAATACGTTCGTTTCTTCACCGTCGACACTAGATTCGGTGTCCGTGTCTGGGTCTGTGTCGACCGACTGAGGCAAAGGGCGTTTTACAGCCCCTGACGGTGTTTGAGACGCCTGTACAGGTACTAACTGGTTTGCCGGTCGTCTCATGTCGTCAACCGACTTTTGCAGCGTGCTGACATTATCACGTAATTCCATAAACAAAGCCATCCATTCCGGTGTCGACTCCCTAGGGGGTGACATCACCATTACCGGCAATTGCTCCGCCTCCACACCAACATCGTCCTCATACATGTCGACACACACGTACCGACACACAGCAGACACACAGGGAATGCTCTGATAGAAGACAGGACCCCACTAGCCCTTTGGGGAGACAGAGGGAGAGTTTGCCAGCACACACCAAAGCGCTATAATTATATAGGAACAACCTTATATAAGTGTTGTTTCCTTATAGCTGCTTAAATATATATAATATCGCCAAAAAATGCCCCCCCTCTCTGTTTTTTACCCTGTTTCTGTAGTGCAGTGCAGGGGAGAGCCTGGGAGCCTTCCTAGCAGCGGAGCTGTGTAGGAAAATGGCGCTGTGTGCTGAGGAGATAGGCCCCGCCCCCTATTCCGGCGGGCTCTTCTCCCGGTTTTTCTGAGACCTGGCAGGGGTGAAATACATCCATATAGCCTCATGGACTATATGTGATGTATTCTTTTTAGCCAGAAAGGTATTAACATTGCTGCCCAGGGCGCCCCCCCCAGCGCCCTGCACCCTCAGTGACCGCCGGTGTGAAGTGTGCCTGAGCGCAATGGCGCACAGCTGCAGTGCTGTGCGCTACCTCATGAAGACTGAAAAGCCTTCAGCCGCCGGTTTCTGGACCTCTTCTTACTTCGGCATCTGCAAGGGGGTCGGCGGCGCAGCTCCGGTGACCCATCCAGGCTGTACCTGTGATCGTCCCTCTGGAGCTAGTGTCCAGTAGCCTAAGAAGCAAATCCATCCTGCACGCAGGTGAGTTCACTTCTTCTCCCCTAGGTCCCTCGTTGCAGTGAGCCTGTTGCCAGCAGGACTCACTGAAAATAATAAAACTATCAAAACTTTTACTCTAAGCAGCTCTTTATGAGAGCCACCTAGATTGCACCCTGCTCGGACGGGCACAAAAACCTAACTGGGGCTTGGAGGAGGGTCATAGGGGGAGGAGCCAGTACACACCACCTAGTGGTGAAACTTTAAAATTTTGTGCCCTGTCTCCTGCGGAGCTGCTATTCCCCATGGTCCTGACGGAGTCCCCAGCATCCACTAGGACGTCAGAGAAAATATTGGCTAAAATGACCTTCAGGCTGTGTGTATAAGGTGCATATAAAACATAAATGCATTCTGTGCTTAGACTTGGGTCCTATCATCATGATATCTCATTATGGTATGCAATTATTCCAAAATACGGAAAAATCCCATATCCAAAATACTTCTGGTCCCAAGCATTTTGGATAAGGGATACTCAACCTGTAATAAATAAATGATGATTTCATAGATTCACCCTCCACATTACTCCATCTCTGCAAAAGGTAATAGGTGGAGGTAGGGCAACCACCTTGGAGGGGGAGAGCTGGTGGCAGCATTTGGGGTAAAGGACACACTTCATGGAGGCAGCCATTTTGCAAAGTGACCCAAGAAATTCTTTAGTGACTCCTATTAGATTCACAGGCATCATTGTCATGAACACTGATTCCACTATCAAAATGGTTGCTTCCATATGTTTAGGTAACTGGTGCACTTTAAATAAGCTATTGCAGAGAATCCTAGGTAGACACATTATGCGGGATATCAATGTTAGATGTAAAAATAATTAATAACATGCATCTTTTAAGTACTTCGAGACCCAAAAGTCCACAGGCCCAAGAAGACTTAAGTAAGATGTTTTTACTGAGTGAAGTGATATCGTCTTCCATCTAAGAGCAGCAATTATGAGGAAAATGTAATTACCAGACACATTTCCCTAGTTGATCCAACCTGTGATGGAGATGACTGCTCATTCTGTGCGCCACACATCTCTATTTCCTGCTGCACTAATATACAGTACCTACTGCAGGAATCAGAGTAGGAATCTCCACAATGTTTGGCCTCAGATGATGACACTGAAACAACTGGTGCAAAGGAAAATATTACAAACACTGCTAGAAAGTGTCTGATGGGTTGCCAGGGTTACAGCACCTTTATTTATATAGCGCCAGCACAATTTACTGCGCTTTACAATTGGTACTCTCATTTCTATGCATGTCTTTGTAAAGGAATATACACCCTGGCAACTGCTTCTTAACCAGAATAAACTGAAGACCAAATGCGCAGTAGTAAAATACCTTAATAAAGTAAAAACAATCAAAGACAAATTTTGATGGGTGAAAATGATGTCATTTTTTGGCAAATTATAATATCACGTGGATTTTAGCATGGGAAACTTTTAAGACATATGGGGGGAATGTAATAGGGTGTGAGAGTTCTCCTCATTTTTTTTTTTTTAAAGTTTTAATCATTTTCACGGCAAAATCAATCTAGTTTTGCTCTGTAAATGACTGCCACTTTAAAAAAAACAGGAGAACTCTCAAAATTTCTCAATTCCTGATTCTCACACCCTATTACATTACCCCCATATAGGAGAGATTCTTTAAAAAAATAACCAAAACCATTTACTAATATTATTATTATTACTATTATCCTTTATTTATATGGCGCCACAAGGGTTCCGCAGCGCCGAATTACAGAATACATAAACAAATAATCAAACAGGCAAACAGTAACTTACAGTTGATGACAGTATAGGACAAGTACAGGGTAAATAAACATAGTTACATCAGCAGATGACACTGGAATAAGTATCAGGTGGCAGAAGACTGCTGGATGTGGTGCAGATGATTATTAAATTAAGAAAGAATAAGCACATGAGGGAAGAGAGCCCTGCTCGTGAGAGCTTACATTCTAAAGGGGAGGGGTAATATGCGGCGATAGTATAGATTCCATGCAGTGATAGAGACTTGCAGCAGCAATGCTGAACTTACCACTTCACCGGCTAGACTGGATCCCTGAGGCATATGCAATAGGGTCCGAGTTAGCTAGAGGTGGGGGATGCCGGCCGATCTCAGACGTTTTTTAAAGGAGCAATTATTTACAATGCATGGTTTTGCCCTGTAAATGAAAAAGTCCAAGATCGTCCGGCATCCTGAACGTCCTGCAACCCTATTACATATGCCCCCCCTATGTTCATGTTTAACACATATTTGCCATTACAAATACTGTATATGTAGCAGACTGAAAGCCTGGACTTTGGTATTTCAATGTCACATGTTTGATTTTTATAAAGTAAAATAAAAATTAAAAAAAAGATACATAAAAATATTATTAATAAAGTTGTTTCAGTCAAAATGCTTTTTTTACACTGGCAATCGCCATGCTGAAATGATGATAGTGATAAGAGAACTGTGACAGTACATGTATAATATTACTATTATGCTTTCTTTATATGGTGCCACAAGGGTTCAGCAGTGCCTAACAAAGGGGGTCATTCCGAGTTGTTCGCTCGTTATTTTTTTGTCGCAACGGAGCGATTAGTCGCTAATGCGCATGCGCAATGTCCGCAGTGCGACTGCGCCAAGTAAATTTGTTATGCAGTTAGGTATTTTACTCACGGCATTACGAGGTTTTTTCTTCGTTCTGGTGATCGTAATGTGATTGACACGAAGTGGGTGTTTCTGGGCGGAAACTGGCCGTTTTATGGGTGTGTACGAAAAAACGCTACAGTTTCTGGGAAAAACGCGGGAGTGGCTGGAGAAACGGAGGAGTGTCTGGGCGAACGCTGGGTGTGTTTGTGACGTCAAACCAGGAACGAAACTGACTGAACTGATCGCAGATGCCGAGTAAGTGTGGAGCTACTCAGAAACTGCTAAGAAGTGTCTATTCGCAATTCTGCTAATCTTTCGTTCGCAAATTTGATAAGCTAAGATTCACTCCCAGTAGGCGGCGGCTTAGCGTGTGCAAAGCTGCTAAAAGCAGCTTGCGAGCGAACAACTCGGAATGACCCCCAAAGTACATAAACAAATGAGCAAAACAAGAAAACAGTGGCTTACAAACATTGCTGCATCCGCGGTCATACCACTCAAGAAAACAGCAAGGTGGCAGCAACCATGGGTTAGGTGCTGTTGTAAGGAGTATGGAGCAGATGACAGTATACGCAAGGGAAGGAAAAGCATGAGGGAAGGGAAGCCAGTTAGCATACCAGCAGTCATGGTAAGAGAGCACATATACATTTTTGTAAAGAGGTGGAAAGTATCATAGGGAGAGAGAACTCCAGAGGTAGGGAGCAGCATGGTCAAAATCTTGGTGGCGGGAATGGGAGGACGTAATCAGTGGACAGGAGAGGCAGCATTCATTTATGGAGGGAAGAGGGTGGACGTAAGGTCAGACTGAGATGTAAATGGGAGTACACTGGGTGAGGGGGTAAGGGATTTTGTAAGAAGTGTGAGAAGCTTGAATTGGGTTCTGAAGAGCAAGGGGAACCAGTGTACTGTAGGGCTTGTAGGAGAGGGGAGGCAGATATAGTATGTTTGGAGAGGAAGATGAGTTGGGCAGCAGCACTGAGTTTAGATTGGAGTAGAGAGAGATGGGCAGAGCCGGCCATAGGCATAGGCAAACTAGGCAATTGCCTAGGGCATTTGGTATGCCATGGGGCATCAGCAGCTTCTGCTGATTAGAATGATATGCGGCATGCTTATATTCTGTGTGTAGATTTTCATATGCAGATACAGCCACAGTCTCACACATGCTGCATATCATTTTAATTAGTAGAAGCTGCTTGTGCATCCTAGCCACATAGCAATGCAAATAAGATGCATTGTAATTAAAAAAAGGTGCCAGAGGCAGAGGTCACAGTGTTAGTGGCAGTGTAAGTGCTGTGTGCATGTGAGTGGGTTGGTTGTGCAGGTAGTGTTCAGAATTTGTGTAAGGAGCATTATGTGTGTCATGTAAAAATGCATTAATAATGTGCAACATATGTGTAAAGGGGCACTATGCGTGTCATTATGTGTATAAGGGCATTAATGTGCGGCATAAGTGTAAAACGGTTCTACTGTATGTGTGTCATTATGTGTATAGGGGCACAAATAATGTGCAGCAAATGTGTAGGGGGCACTATGTGTGTCATTATGCGTATAAGGACATTAATGTGCGGCATATGTGTAAAGGACATTATGTGTAAAAGGGCATTAATAAAGGTTGTCATAATGTGTAAGGCGCATTATGTTTATAAGGACATTAATAATGTGTCTCATATGTGTAAGGGGCATTACTGTGTGGAATTATGTGTATAAATGCATTACTAATGTGTGGCATTATGTGTATAAGGTGCTCTACTATGTGGCGTTGCATATAGAAAGGGCACTACTGTGTCGTCTAATGTGAATAAAGAGCAATAGGGTGTGGTGTAATGTGAATAAGGAGCAATTCAGTGTGATGTAATGTGAATAAGGGGCTCTACTGTGAGGAATAACGTTTATAAGGTAAAGCGATACTACTGTGGGATGTAATATGAATTATGGACACTATCGCATGATCAAATGTTAATGAAGTTGCAGTACTGTGTGGCATAATTGGAATTGGGGTTACTATTGTGTGGCCATGCCCCTTGCCAGCAAAAACACACCCCTTTTTGGGCTGTGCGCCAAATGTGCAAACTGTTCCTATTTAAAATATAGGAGGTACAAACACCAAAATAAGGACTGCTATGGGTGAGGGGTGATGGTGCTGTGAAAGAGGTGCAAGGTCAGAGGCGGAACCAGTGGTGGTGCTAGGGGGCACCAGCCAAAATCTTGCCTAGGGCATCATATTGGTTAGGGCCTGCTCTGGAGATGGGAGGCCAAAGGAGGGGGTTGCAGTAGTCCAATCTGGAGAAGACCAGTGACTGGATAAGTGTCTTAGTGGTATCCTGGGTGAGAAAGGGTCTGATCCTGGAAATATTTCTGAGATGGGATGCAGCACGATTACGAAAGGTACTAAAAATAAGATTTTAAACCTACCGGTAAATGTTTTTCTCCTAGTCCGTAGAGGATGCTGGGGACTCCGTAAGGACCATGGGGTATAGACGGGCTCCGCAGGAAACTTGGGCACTCTAAGACTTTAGAATGGGTGTGCACTGGCTCCTCCCTCTATGCCCCTCCTCCAGACCTCAGTTAAAGAACTGTGCCCAGAGGAGACGGACAGTACGAGGAAAGGATTTTTGTTAATCTAAGGGCGAGATACATACCAGCCCACACAATACATACCATACAACCTGGCATACACTAAACCAGTTAACAGCATGAACAAAACAGCATCAGCCAGAGACTGATCACAACTGTAACATAACCCTTATGTAAGCAACAACTATATACAAGCCTTGCAGAAATATAGGAGAAAAAGATTTACCGGTAGGTTTAAAATCTTATTTTCTCTTACGTCCTAGAGGATGCTGGGGACTCCGTAAGGACCATGGGGATTATACCAAAGCTCCGGACCGGGCGGGAGAGTGCGGATGATTCTGCAGCACCGATAGAGCAAACATGAGGTCCTCATTAGCCAGGGTATCAAACTGGTAGAATTTTGCAAAAGTGTTTGAACCCAACCAAGTAGCTATCCGGCAAAGCTGTAATGCCGAGACGCCTCGGGCAGCCGCCCAAGAAGAGCCCACCTTCCTAGTGGAATGGGCCTTTACCGAATTAGGTAACGGCAATCCAGCCGTAGAATGAGCATGCTGAATCGTGTTACAGATTCAGCGAGCAATAGTCTGCTTAGAAGCAGGAGCGCCAACCTTGTTGGCAGCATATAGGACAAACAGAGCCTCTGTTTTCCTAACTCGAGCCGTCCTGGCTACATACATTTTTAAGGCTCTGACTACATCAAGGGACTTGGAATCCTCCAAGTCACCCGTAGCCACAGGCACCACAATAGGTTGGTTCATATGAAACGACGAAACCACCTTAGGTAGAAATTGAGGACGAGTTCTCAACTCCGCTCGATCCACATGGAAAATCAGATAGGGGCTCTTGTGAGACAAGGCCGCCAATTCGGACACCCGCCTCGCAGATGCCAAGGCCAACAACATGACCACTTTCCAAGTGAGAAATTTTAATTCAACCGTTTGAAGAGGTTCAAACCAGCGTGATTTAAGGAACTGTAACACCACGTTAAGGTCCCACGGTGCCACTGGGGGCACAAAAGGAGGTTGGATGTGCAGCACTCCCTTAACAAAAGTCTGGACTTCTGGGAGAGAAGCCAATTCCTTCTAAAAGAATATAGATAAGGCCGAAATCGGTACCTAAATGGAGCCTAACTTTGGGCCCATATCCACTCCGGTCTGAAGAAAATGGAGAAAATGACCCAGCTGAAAATCTTCCATCGGAGCATTCTTGGCTTCACACCAAGACACATATTTCCTCCAGATACGGTGATAATGCTTCGCAGTTACCTCCTTCCTAGCTTTGATCAGAGTAGGGATGACATCCCCCGGAATGCCTTTCCTAGCTAGGATTTGGTGTTCAACCGCCATGCCGTCAAACGTAACCGCGGTAAGTCTTGGAACACGCAGGGCCCCTGTTGCAACAGGTCCTCCCTGGGAGGAAGAGGCCACGGATCTTCTGCGATCATTTCCTGAAGATCTGAATACCAGGCCCTTCGAGGCCAATCTGGAACAATGAGTATTGTCTGCACTCTTGTTCGTCTTATGATTCTCAATATTTTTGAGATGAGCGGAAGAGGAGGGAACACATATACCGACTGAAAAACCCATGGTGTCACCAGGGCGTCCACCGCTACTGCCTGAGGGTCCCTCGACCTGGAACAATACATCCGAAGTTTCTTGTTGAGGCGTGACGCCATCATGTCTATTTGGGGAAGTTCCCAACGACTTGTTATCTCTGCGAAAACTTCTTGATGAAGACCCCACTCTCCTGGATGGAGATCGTGTCTGCTGAGAAAGTCTGCTTCCCAGTTGTCCACTCCCGGAATGAAGACTGCTGACAGAGCGCTTACGTGATTTTCCGCCCAGCGAAGAATCCTGGTGGCTTCCGCCATTGCCACTCTGCTCCTTGTCCACGGCTGTGACATTGTCTGACTGAATCAGAACGGGTAGGTCGCGTAGAAGATTCTCCGCTTGTCGTAGGCCGTTGTATATGGCCCTTAATTCCAGCACGTTGATGTGTAGACAAGACTCCTGGCTTGACCACAGTCCCTGAAAATTTCTTCCTTGTGTGACTGCTCCCCATCCTCGGAGGCTCGCGTCCGTGGTCACTAGAGCCCAGTCTTGAATGCCAAACCTGCGACCCTCTAGGAGGTGAGCACTCTGAAGCCACCACAGGAGAAACACCCTGGCCCTGGGGGACAGGCTTATTTTCTGATGTATTTGTAGATGGGACCCCGACCACTTGTCCAGAAGGTCCCACTGAAACGTTCTAGAATGGAACCTGCCGAAGGGGATGGCCTCGTAGCCCGCCACCATTTTTCCCAATACTCGAGTGCATTGATGAACTGACACTCTTTTTGGTTTTAGCAGGTCCCTGACCATGTTCTGGAGTTCCTGGGCCTTTTCTGTTGGGAGAAAAACCCTCTTCATTTCCGTGTCCAGAATCCTACCCAAAAATGATAGCCGAGTTGTCGGAAACAACTGCGACTTTGGCAGATTTAGGATCCAGCCGTGTTGCTGCAGCACTCTCAGGGAGAGCGACACGCTTTTCAGTAATTGATCTCTCGATCTCGCTTTTATCAGGAGATCGTCCAAGTATGGGATAATTGTGACTCCTTGCCTGCGCAGGAGCACCATCATTTCCGCCATTACCTTGGTGAAAATCCTCGGGGCCGTGGAAAGCCCAAACGGCAACGTCTGAAACTGGTAATGACAATCCTGTACAGCGAATCGCAGGTACGCCTGATGAGGGGGATAAATGGGGACATGAAGGTATGCATCCTTTATGTCTAGTGATACCATAAAATCCCCCCCTTCCAGGCTGGAGATCACTGCCCAGAGAGATTCCATCTTAAATTTGAACCTTTTCAAATACAGGTTTAGGGATTTTAGATTCAGAATGGGTCTGACCGAGCCATCCGGCTTCGGGACCACAAACAGGGTTGAATAGTACCCTTTTCCCTGTTGCATTAGGGGAACTTTGATAATCACTTGCTGTTGACACAGCTTTTGAATGGCAGCTGAAACTATTTCCCTCTCTGGGGGAGAAGCTGGCAAAGCCGATTTGAAAAATCGGCGAGGAGGCACTTCTTCGAACTCCAACTTGTAGCCTTGGGATACAATTTCGATCGCCAAAGGATTCAAATCCGACTGAACCCAAACCTGGCTGAAGAGTCGAAGACGTGCCCCCACCGGTGCGGACTCCCTCAGCGGAGCCCCAGCGTCATGCGGTGGATTTTGTAGAGGCCGGGGAGGACTTTTGTTCCTGGGAACTAGCCGTAGCAGGCGTTCTTTTCCCTCTACCTTTACCTCTGGCGATGAAGGAAGAGCCCCGACCCTTTCTGAACTTATGCGACTGAAAGGACTGCATCTGATATTGAGGTGTTTTCTTTTGCTGTGGGGGAACATAAGGCAAAAAAGAAGACTTACCCGCGGTAGCCGTGGAAACCAGGTCCGCGAGGCCCTCCCCAAATAAAACCTCACCTTTGTAAGGTAAAGTTTCCATATGTCTTTTTGAATCGGCATCACCCGTCCACTGGCGGGTCCACAGGTACCGTCTAGCAGAAATTGCCATGGCATTGGCTCTTGAACCCAACAGCCCAATGTCCCTCGCAGCCTCTCTCATATATAACGCTGCGTCTTTAATGTGACCCAAGGTCAACAAAACGCTATCCTTATCTAGGGTGTCAATGTCAGATGACAAGTTATCTGCCCATGCAGCAATTGCGCTACCCACCGATGCCGACGCTACTGCCAGTCTGAGCAAGGCACCCGTATGCGTATAAATTGATTTTAAGGTAGTTTCCTGTCTGCAATCAGCAGGATCCTTGAGGGCTGCCATGTCTGGAGATGGTAGCGCCACCTTTTTGGACTGGCGCGTTAAAGCCTTGTCCACCGTGGGTGAGGATTCCCATCGTAACCTGTCCTGTGAGGGGAAAGGATACGACATAATAATTCTCTTGGGAATCTGCAGTTTCTTGTCTGGAGTTTCCCAAGCTTTTTCAAATAAGGCGTTCAGCTCATGAGATGGGGGAAACGTTACCTCAGGTTTCTTTTCCTTAAACATGCAGACCCTCGTGTCAGGGACAGAGGGGTCCTCTGTGATATGCAAAACATCTTTTATTGCAATTATCATATAATGAATGCTCTTGGCCACCCTTGGGTGTAACCTCGCATCATCATAGTCGACACTGGAGTCAGAATCTGTGTCGGTATCAGTGTCTGCTATCTGGGAAAGGGGACGTTTATGAGACCCCGAAGGGCCTTGTGACACAGTCAAAGCCATGGATTGACTCCCAGCTTTTTCCCTGGACTCTGCTTTGTCCAATCTTTTATGTAATAAAGTCACATTTGCATTTAAAACATTCCACATATCCAACCAATCAGGTGTCGGCGGTGCCGGCGGAGACACCACAATCATCTGCTCTGCCTCCTCCCTAGACGAGCCTTCCGCTTCAGACATGCCGACACACACGTACTAACACCCCCCCACACACTGGGATATACAAATATGGGGACAGCCCCCAAATAAGGCCCCTTGGAGAGACAGAGAGAGAGTATGCCAGCACACACACAGCGCCACTGGACACTGGAACAAAGTCCCAGTCTGTACAGCGCTTTTAAAGATATATAATACACTTACTGCGCCAATTAAATATGACCTCCCCCCCCTCGTTTTTGCCCTCTGTACTTGTGTTCAGCAGGGGAGAGTCCAGGGAGCAGCTTCTCTGCAGCTTGCTGTGGAGAAAATGGCGCAGGTTAGTGCTGGAGGATCAAGCTCCGCCCCCTCAACGGCGGGCTTCGGTCCCGCTCAAATTCTTTATACTGGCGGGGGTTTTGTAATATACTGCCTCCGCAGTATCTATTATGCTGGCCAGTGTTCCTTGAGGTTATTATTGCTACCCAGGGCGCCCCCCCCCCCCCCCTGCGCCCTGCACCCTTACAGCGCCTTATGTGTGTGTGAGTGTGGGAGCAATGGCGCCTCAGTGAAGATCTGAAGTCTTCTGCCGCCTGTGAAGTCTTCTGCCGCCTGTGAAGTCTTCTTTCTTCTTATACTCACCCAGCTTCTATCTTCCGGCTCTGTGAGGAGGACGGTGGCGCGGCTCCGGGACGAACAGCGAGGACGACACCTGTGTTCGGACCCTCTGGAGCTAATAGCGTCCAGTAACCTAACAAGCAGAGCCTATCATTTAAGTAAGTCTGCTTCTCTCCCCTCAGTCCCACGATGCAGGGAGCCTGTTGCCAGCAGTGCTCCCTGAAAATAAAAAACCTAACAAAGTATTTTCAGAGAAACTCAGTAGAGCTCCCCTGCAGTGCATCCAGTCTCCTCTGGGCACAGGATCTAACTGAGGTCTGGAGGAGGGGCAAAGAGGGAGGAGCCAGTGCACACACATTCTAAAGTCTTAGAGTGCCCATGTCTCCTGCGGAGCCCATCTATACCCCATGGTCCTTACTGAGTCCCCAGCAACCTCTAGGACGTAAGAGAAAGTGGACTTTGAAGGAAAGCGAAGAGTCCAGGATAACTCCAAGACAGTGCACTTGGGAGTAAGAAAAGATGGTTGTGCTGTCAACAGAAAATGCAATTGTAAGAGGTGAGGTAAATGCGGGAGGGTTGAAGATGATCAGCTCAGTTTTAGACATGTTAGGTTTATGTATAGCATGCATCCATTCTTAAATAGGCTTCCCATGCTTTTGGAGAAACCAGATGAATAGTTTATCCAGTGGGTTGTAATGGTAACCATTACTCGATAGGGAAGAAACCATAAATACCCATTCTCACAGCTGAAAGGAGATTATAAATCCTTTAATAAATAGGTGCTTACAGACTTTAAGAAACAGACTCTTTTTACACTACTCCGCACAACTAGGTGCATTCATATGCCTATTCCATACTTAGTAAGCAAAGGAACCATCCTGCCCAGGTTCCTCCATCAGCCAGTGCAAGTAGTGTCATTTTGCTTTGTAAAACTAGGTTGAACTGTGCTTCAACAATTTTGCACTTTGTAAATCTCCTCTTATTTAGGAATTAATATACATATTAATAAAAATTCACAGTAACATATTTTATATGTAACTTATGTGTCAACAATCTAAAGGTACTAACGTTATCCAAAATATATTTGTAGACTCAAACACAGCAAATAGAAAGCGTATTAAATTCATTTTAGACACTAAAATAAGAATTTACTCACCGGTAATTCTATTTCTCGTAGTCCGTAGTGGATGCTGGGTACTCCGAAAGGACCAGGGGGAATAGACGGGCTCCGCAGGAGACTGGGCACTCTTAAAAGAAAGATTAGGTACTACATCTGGTGTGCACTGGCTCCTCCCTCTATGCCCCTCCTCCAGACCTCAGTTAGGGAAACTGTGCCCGGAAGAGCTGACATTACTAGGAAAGGATTTGGAATCCAGGGTAAGACTCATACCAGCCACACCAATCACACCGTACAACTTGTGATAACTATACCCAGTTAACAGTATGAACAATAGCTGAGCTTCATTCAACAGATGGCTCAGAACAATAACCCTATAGTTAAGCAATAACTATATACAAGTATTGCAGAAGTCCGCACTTGGGACGGGCTCCCAGCATCCACTACGGACTACGAAAAATAGAATTACCGGTGAGTAAATTCTTATTTTCTCTGACGTCCTAGTGGATGCTGGGTACTCCGTAAGGACCATGGGGATTATACCAAAGCTCCCAAACGGGCGGGAGAGTGCGGATGACTCTGCAGCACCGAATGAGCAAACTCAAGGTCCTCCTCAGCCAGGGTATCAAACTTGTAGAATTTTGCAAACGTGTTTGACCCCGACCAGGTAGCAGCTCGGCAAAGTTGTAAAGCCGAGACCCCTCGGGCAGCCGCCCAAGAAGAGCCCACCTTCCTCGTGGAATGGGCTTTTACTGATTTAGGATGCGGCAGTCCAACCGCAGAATGTGCAAGTTGAATCGTGCTACAGATCCAGCGAGCAATAGTCTGCTTAGAAGCAGGAGCACCCAGCTTGTTGGGTGCATGCAGGATAAACAGCGAGTCAGTTTTTCTGACTCTAGCCGTCCTGGAAACATAGATTTTCAGGGCCCGGACTACGTCCAGCAACTTGGAATCCTCCAAGTCCCGAGTAGCCGCAGGCACCACAATAGGTTGGTTCAAATGAAACGCTGATACCACCTTAGGGAGAAAATGGGGACGAGTCCTCAATTCTGCCCTGTCCATATGGAAGATCAGATAAGGGCTTTTACATGACAAAGCCGCCAATTCTGACACACGCCTAGCCGAAGCCACGGCCAAAAGCATGACCACTTTCCACGTGAGATACTTCAACTCCACGGTCTGAAGTGGCTCAAAACAATGTGATTTTAGGAAATCCAACACTACGTTGAGATCCCAAGGTGCCACTGGAGGCACAAAAGGGGGCTGAATATGCAGCACTCCCTTAACAACGTCTGAACTTCAGGCAGCGTCTTTCCTAGCCTTTAACAGCGTAGGAATCACTTCATCTGGAACGCCCTTTTCCGTTAGGATCCGGCGTTCAACCGCCAAGCCTTCAAACGCAGCCGCGGTAAGTCTTGGAACAGACAGGGCCCCTGCAGTAACAGGTCCTGTCTGAGAGACAGAGGCCATGGGTCCTCCGAGATCATTTCTTGTAGTTCTGGGTACCAAGTTCTTCTTGGCCAATCCGGAACTACGAGTATAGTTCTTACTCCTCTCTTACTTACTATCCTCAGTACCTTGGGTATGAGAGGAAGAGGAGGGAACACATAAACCGACTGGTACACCCACGGTGTCACTAGTGCGTCCACAGCTATCGCCTGAGGGTCTCTTGACCTGGCGCAATTCTTTTTTAGCTTTTTGTTGAGGCGGGACGCCATCATGTCCACCCGTGGCCGTTCCCAACGGTTTACAATCTGCGTGAAGACTTCTGGATGAAGTCCCCACTCTCCCGGGTGGAGGTCGTGCCTGCTGAGGAAGTCTGCTTCCTAGTTTTCCACACCCGGAATGAACACTGCTGACAGTGTTAGCACGTGATTCTCCGCCCATCGGAGAATCCTTGTGGCTTCTGCCAACGCCATCCTGCTTCTTGTGCCGCCTTGTCGGTTTACATGGGCGACAGCCGTGATGTTGTCTGACTGAATCAGCACCGGCTGGTTTTGAAGCAGGGGTTCTGCTTGACTTAGGGCATTGTAAATGGCCCTTAGGTCCAGAATATTTATGTGTAGGGAAGTCTCCTGACTCGACCATTGTCCTTGGAAGTTTCTTCCCTGAGTGACTGCTCCCCAACCTCGGAGGCTTGCATCCATGGTCACCAGGACCCAGTCCTGAATGCCGAATCTGCGGCCCTCGAGAAGATGAGCACTCTGCAGCCACCACAGCAGAGACACCCTGGCCCTCGGGGACAGGGTGATCAGCCGATGCATCTGAAGATGCGATCCTCACTTGTCTAACAGGTCCCACTGAAAATTCCTTGCATGGAACCTGCCGAAGGGAATTGCTTCGTAAGAAGCTACCATCTTTTCCAGGACTCGCGTGCAATGATGCACCGACATCTGTTTTGGTTTCAGGAGGTCTCTGACCAGAGATGACAACTCCTTGGCCTTCTCCTCCGGGAGAAACACCTTCTTCTGTTCTGTGTCCAGAAACATGCCCAATATCAGCAGACGCGTCGTAGGAACCAGCTGCGACTTTGGGATATTCAGAATCCAGCCGTGCTGTTGTAGCACTTCCTGAGATAGTGCTACTCCGATCAACAACTGCTCCTTGGACCTCGCCTTTATAAGGAGATCGTCCAAGTACGGGATAATTATAACTCCCTTCTTTCGAAGAATTATCATCATTTCGGCCATTACCTTGGTACACACCCTCGGTTCCGTGGACAGACCAAACGGCAACGTCTGGAATTGGTAATGGCAGTTCTGTACCACAAACCTGAGGTACTCCTGGTGAGGTGGGTAAATGGGGACATGTAGGTAAGCATCCATGATGTCCAGTGACACCATAAAATCCCCCTCTTCCAGGCTTGCAATAACCGCCCTGAGCGATTCTATTTTGAACTTGAACTTCCTTATATAAGTGTTCAAGGATTTCAAATTTAGAATGGGTCTCACCGAACCGTCTGGTTTCGGTATCACAAACATTGTGGAATAGTAACCTCGTCCCTGTTAAAGGAGAGGAACTTTGATTATCACCTGCTGGAGGTACAGCTTGTGAATTGCCGCCAGTACTACCTCCCTTTCCTTGGGAGTAGCAGGCAAGGCTGATTTGAGGTAACGGCGAGGGGGAGACGTCTCGAACTCTAGCTTGTATCCCTGAGATACCTGTAGAACCCAGAGATCCACCTGTGAGCGAACCCACTGGTCGCTGAAGTTCCGGAGACGGGCCCCCACCGCACCTGGCTCCACCTGTGGAGCCCCAGCGTCATGCGGTGGACTTAGTGGAAGCAGGGGAGGATATTTGTTCCTGGGAACTGGCTGTCTGGTGCAGCTTTTTCCCTCTACCCCTGCCTCTGGGCAGAAAGGACGCGCCTCTGACCCGCTTGCCTTTCTGAGGCCGAAAGGACTGTACTTGATAATACTTAGGCTGTGAGGGAACCTGAGGTAAAAAAAAGTCGACTTCCCAGCTGTTGCTGTGGACACGAGGTCCGAGAGACCGTCCCCAAACAATTCCTCACCCTTATAAGGCAAAACTTCCATGTGCCTTTTAGAATCAGCATCACCTGTCCACTGCCGAGTCCATAATACTCTCCTGGCAGAAATGGACATTGCATTAATTCTAGATGCCAGCCGGCAAATGTCCCTCTGTGCATCTCTCATATATAAGACTACGTCTTTAATATGCTCTATAGTTAGCAAAATAGTATCTCTGTCAAGGGAATCAATGTTATCTGACAGGGAATCAGACCATGCTGCTGCAGCACTACACATCCATGCTGAAGCAATAGCAGGTCTCAGTATAGTACCTGAGTGTGTATACACAGACTTCAGGATAGCCTCCTGCTTTCTATCTGCAGGCTCCTTTAAGGCGGCCGTATCCTGAGACGGCAGTGCCACCTTTTTTGATAAGCGTGTGAGCGCCTTGACCACCCTAGGGGATGTCTCCCAGCGTAACCTATCCGTTGGCGGGAAAGGGTACTCCATTAGTAACCGCTTAAAAATCACTAGTTTCTTATCTGGGGAACACCACGCTTCTTCACACAATTCATTTAACTCATCAGATGGGGGAAAGGTCACTGGCTGCTTTTTCTCCCCAAACATAATACCCTTTTTAGTGGTAACCGGGTTAATGTCAGAAATGTGCAACACATTTTTCATTGCCGTAATCATACATCGGATGGCCCTTGTGGATTGTACATTTGTCTCATCCTCGTCGACACTGGAGTCAGACTTCGTGTCGACATCTGTGTCTGCCATCTGAGGTAGCGGGCGTTTTTGAGCCCCTGATGGCCTCTGAGACGCTTGGGCAGGCGCGGGCTGAGATGCCGGCTGTCCCAAAGCTGTTACGTCATCGAACCTTTTATGCAAGGAGTTGACACTGTCGGTTAATACCTTCCACATATCCATCCACTCTGGTGTCGGCCCCGCAGGGGGCGACATCACACGTATCGGCTCCTGCTCCGCCTCCACGTAAGCGTCCTCATCAAACATGTCGACACAGCCGTACCGACACACCGCACACACACACAGGGAATGCTCTGACTGAGGACAGGACCCCACAAAGTCCTTTGGGGAGACAGAGAGAGAGTATGCCAGCACACACCAGAGCGCTATATAACAGACGGATTTACACTATATACAAAGTGAATTTTCCCCCAATAGCTGCTTATATCACAATTTGCGCCTAAATTTATGTGCCCCCCCTCTCTTTTTTACCCTTTCCGTAGTGTATACTGCAGGGGAGAGCCTGGGGAGCGTCCTTCCAGCGGAGCTGTGAAGAGAAAATGGCGCTGGCTGTGCTGAGGAAGATAGCCCCGCCCCTTCAGCGGCGGGCTTCTCCCGCTTTTTTAATAATATTTATGGCGGGGGATTAGGCACATATACAGTTTAGAACTGTATTATGTGCATTTTGCCACTTAAGGTATACTAATTGCAGCCCAGGGCGCCCCCCCCAGCGCCCTGCACCCACCAGTGACCGGAGCGTGTGGTGTGCTGTGGGAGCAATGGCGCACAGCTGCAGTGCTGTGCGCTACCTTATTGAAGACCGGAGTCTTCAGCCGCCGATTTTCTCCGGAATCTTCCGTCTTCTGGCTCTGCAAGGGGGACGGCGGCGCGGCTCCGGGAACGGACGATCGAGGTCGGGCCCTGTGTTCGATCCCTCTGGAGCTAATGGTGTCCAGTAGCATCAGAAGCACAAGCTAGCTGCAAGCAGGTAGGTTTGCTTCTCTCCCCTAAGTCCCACGTAGCAGTGAGTCTGTTGCCAGCAGATCTCACTGAAAATAGAAAACCTAACAAATACTTTCTTTTTAGTGAACTCAGGAGAGCCCCTAGTGTGCATCCAGCTCTGGCCGGGCACAGATTCTAACTGAGGTCTGGAGGAGGGGCATAGAGGGAGGAGCCAGTGCACACCAGGTGTAGTACCTAATCTTTCTTTTAAGAGTGCCCAGTCTCCTGCGGAGCCCGTCTATTCCCCATGGTCCTTACGGAGTACCCAGCATCCACTAGGACGTCAGAGAAAACTTAATACCATAGTGGCATTGACGGATTTTACCTCGAGGCTACAGTTCCACGAGTAAAGTCCACTACCTGTCCTTGGCCCCCTTCTCCTCTCCATGTACACCTCTTCCCTGTGTGTGCTCATAAGCTCCTTCGGCCTCCAATAACAACTCTATGGGGGATGCTATGCAACTATACCTCTCCTCCCCTGATCTCTGTCCCACTATACTCTCTCTGGTATCCAGCTGCCTCTCTGTCATCTTCTCATGGATCTCTGAGCTCCCCCTGAAGCTCAGCTTGGACAAAACCGAACTCCTTATGTTTCCCCCATCCAGAGTCACCCCCCTCCACCCCCAACCCTCCAATATTTCTATCACTGTTGACAACACTATCACCTTCCCCGTTCCCCAACTCTGCTGCCTGGGCGTCACTCTTGACTCCTCCCTCTCCTTCACCCCTTACATCCAATCTCTGGCTCAATCCTGCCGATTCCAGCTACGTAACATCGCAAGCATCAGGCCATTCCTCTCACAGAATACGACTAAACTAGTCGACTACTCACTAGTCATCTCACGGCTCGACTATTGCAACATTGTCCTCACTGGCCTCCCACTCTCCCATCTCGCTCCACTCCGATCTTTTCTAAACTCCGCAGCTAGACTTAGATCCTCTCCCGCTGCTCCACATCTGCTACTCCACTTCGACAAAACCTATACTGTCTCCCATTTCCCCACAGAATCCTTTTCAAACGCCTCACCCTCACATACAAGGCCCTCTCTAATTCCGCTGCATCATACATCTCCAACATCATCTCCCTACATACTCCCACCCACCCATTCCGGTCAGCTAATGAATAGCGCTTATTTATGCAAACGCATTGTGCTTCAACTCAACTGCATTTTGATTGAAGAAAGCCAACGTTTAGGGGAGGAAACATGGCATTTTGTGGGTGTGTTAGAAAAAATGCAGGCATGGCAAGGCATTTTTTGGGTGGGTATCTGATGTCAGCTTCCAGCCTCTTGTGTATGCCGAATTGTGGACGACCTTGCCTAATGCAGATGGAAAAACTCTTCGATGCTGCGGTATTTGTGTATGGTTTTGCGATCACATCGGGCATTGCGATGCGTTCGCAATTTCTGCAATGGGCGTTTTTTCTCTATTTCTGGGTGGTGACTATTTGATTGCAGCAACTGCTTTTTAGTAAGATTAGCGATCCAACCTGAATAGGGTCCATATATTTGTTCTCTGCTTGCGCACGTGTGCCTACTCGTTCCCAGAGTATATTTCAACATTCATGCACACATACTGGATCCTACTGTAGAAATGCAAAGATAAAATCAATCTTTGCACACCTACCAGAAAATGCGCATGGTCTTCACAGTTCAATAATAGGATTTTGGGGTGGATGACATTAAAACTGCCATTTGTTTGACTGATTACACATGGAGCAATGTAGGGACAATTACTTCACAAATCCACCACAATCCAGCATCTCGCTCATGCTGGATACACAAACACTGTGGCACTGGAGTAACTGCTTCAAATCACAATGAAAAGCGTGAAAAGCGATGTGTGTGTGTGTTTGTGTGTCACCATCTTTAGATCGGGCCAAATAACCAGATCTCTGAAATTTGACAAATTCCCTTGACCAAATTCTCCATACAGTATCTAGAGTCTCTGGTTGCCCACAACTGCAAAGGACAAAAAAACAGAGACTCCTGTTTCTGTAAGTACATTGGTAAAGCAAGCAGAAGTATGAAGGCTATAAACAATCCTAATAAAAGCTATGAGCACGTACAGGTAGAAAAACAACATTTCTGGGCAAACACATGCTGTGATTCTAACCCTTCTTAAAAAGCACCCAAAAGGGTGCTGACTTATGCATGAATGTCGCCAAAACTGATGTCATCTTCTGGCATTTCACCTGCTCCACCCTCTCATCGCAATCTCCAAAAGGTCCCAAATGTTATCTGGAATTGATCCATATGATTAGAGCATAAAACGATTTTCCCGTTTAATCCACCTTTCTGTTTTCAATTATATTTAAAAAGGTTGTCTGAAGCATTGGCAACTGTTTTATCTGAATGTCTTTACCAAAAACCAACAGAAGGCTTTAACCCTGCTTGAAAATATAGCTGCATTTTGAATAAACGAATATAATTAGCATTCATGTGTACATGCCTGACATGGATAAATGCAATTAGTCCTGAACAAAATTATTTTGTGAAATGTGTAGTATTACCGAAGAGCATGTTTTACCCCCACATACAATTACAATCTCTCCTTACAGTACCATTATATGAAAAAAACATAAGAGCAAATTTACAATTTAAAAGATAACTCCATTACTTACTAACTATAGTAAATCCTCTAATTTAAGTTAAGGCGATCACGAGCGGCAACTTTGACAGGCAAGTAGGCCATTTTATACCTAATTGGCCGGAAATGGCAGCATGTACGAAAACAGCTGACCAGGATTTATCCGATGTTGGGCAGAATGGAGAGAAAGTGCATCAAGACAACTACACTGTGTGAATGCGGCAATGGTGCACTCTCCAATCAGACTAACTGAATCTGGCAACCAACCTTTCAGATTTGGCTACTAGTGTATTTAAGTCTATTGTAAAATTTGACAGAGGTACTGAGTGGCTAGGACTGACCATGTGGGGCCAGCTTCAGTTTTAAAGTTGCAGGTGACAGTCTACACTGGTCACTGTTGTTCCTGTTGTGGCTGGGGAAGCTAGCCACACTGCAACATTAATACCCCTTTCACATCGCACAAATAACCCGGTACCGACACGGCATATTGCCGTGTCGAACCGGGTCAGTGTGCGATGTGAAAGCTCACTGGGTGATTTAGCGGGTCGCCTGACCCGGTAAATCAACCCGGTAAAAAAGAAGGGTTTTACCCGGGTTGATTACCGGGTCAGGTGCGGTGTGAATGGGAGCCGTGTCGATGCGACACGGTTCCCATTCACAAGATAGGGAGAGGCGGCGCTGGAGATGAGCTCATCTCCCGACGCCGCCTCCACCCCCGCCCCTGCTGCTGCTGCGGCCTCCGTTGTCATGGCAACCGACCCGGTATATTGCCGGGTCGGGAAGCCTGCAACGGAGCGCAAATGCCGGATCCCACCCGGTAAGTACACGTTTGTCTTACCGGGTAGGACCCGGCATTTGCGGTGTGAATGCAGCATTACTGTTACAGATCGCAACACATGGGAAAGAACCGAATTGACACTCTAATCTCAGTTTAGTACAATTTCATGGGAAAACTGATTGTATACCCCAAATTTTCCCCAGAGAGACAAAACGCGTTGATCCTGGAGGAATCTGTGACAACTAGAGACCTAATCTATAGGAGAACTTTCACTTTCCAACTATTGGACATCACTGCTGAGCCCATATCTATAAAGGTAATGCGGCACTTGCATTACAACTGAAAGGTGATCACCTGGCTGCAACAGATGCCCGAAACTAAAGCTGTGTACATGTGGTGCAATATGCACTTAACTTTCCTTACGATTTGATTTTGACTATATAGTCAAAATCGTAAGGGAAGTTAGTGCATATTGCACCGTGTATACACAGCTTGCGATGCCGATGCGCGGTCCCGCGGGATTGGCATCGCAAGTAAAAACAAACTGTGCAGACAAGTCAATTTTGACAATCTCGTATAAAATATAGTCAAAATTGACACTTAGCCAAAATCGGACAAAGCCAGTATCGCAAGCACAGTCATTATATGCTTAGCGATACTGACCTTGTCCCTACCGCACAGTGAGAATCGGGGTTAGCCCGAATCTCACTGTGCATATACACCTTTACACTATGAGGATGCCATTACTACAGCTAGAAAATACCATTCCAGCTATAGGTCCATATACATATCGTGGGACTGAATTGTTATCGATACATTAACTGAATGAGTGAACTGTCCATTAATATTTAGTACTATAACTCCAATAGTAGCCATTTTAATATTACTCTGGGCCTCAGACAGCTGAGATTGTATATATGTTATTCCATATTTTTAGTCACGCGTACCATATTTTCAAAATTTGCATATTTTAAATCATTGCATTATATTGTATATATTGTATATTACCTAGACATCAATATATATTTTAAGTGTCCAGTCTGTGTGTGTTACTGTCAGTGGTAATTGTTTTAATAATATTTTATTATCATCATCGTCACGTCCTTTTTCTCTTTTTTGTTCCCCTGATGCTCATCAATACAGGCAATAAACAAGGCTAATCCGAGCGCGTTTCACAGAAAGACATAACGGATTTATATAAATAGGCTAAGCTATAGTGTGATGGTTACACTGTTGCATACTGTGCCTTTTCAGGTGTTTCCATCTTCCCACACACCACAGCATCAGTGCCATCTGCTGTGGAAAAGATGCGGGGGGCGGGGGTGCGGGGTGTCCAGTTGCCCAGAAACATGCAGTATAAAAGGGGGCAGAATGGGGGCAGAATGGAGCTAGTGCACAGGCCCAGTGGCAGCAGATTTTCCTACCAAGTCTGCCATGTTTGTCTGTGGAACTGTGCGCGCAATAATCGCACCAGAGATGGTAAGTGGGTTACCGTAATCATTGAGCCTGCATATGTCTGAATGTCACAGGGAGCTGGAACCCCGCACTCGATTACAAGGTCAGACAGTGCTGGTCTCTGGCATCCATTATGGGGCAGCGGGCGAAAGGTCCCCAGTGCCCACTGCTGTAGAGTCCTAAGCCAGCTCTCCCTCCTCCAGCTGCAGCATTTTGTGTTGATAGCTGCGGCTTCCGTAAGGATGCGCAGCCACTCAGTGCGTGACTTAAAGGGCCAGCCAGGCGTGCCTAAACGTGACATCACATTTGGCACCAGAATTTGAATCCTGTCTATTAAATGAAGTCCCTGGGTACACTCCTATGCCATAGTATAGGCTCCCAAACCATACTCAAGTGTCATACAGTGCTTTGTGCTATTGTGCTTTCCATGCAAACTACGTTCCTGGTTCCTGTTCCCGCCCAGATTCCTGTCATCCATGCTCAGTTCCTTGTTCCTGTTCCATCAGTGGCAACCGTCTCTCTGTGCTTCACTTGTGTTCTATTGACTGGCTTCTCTGCAGTCTGCTGTTCCAGTGTCCGCATGCCATTCTTGATATTCCAGTGTCTGCTCCAGTGCATACCAGACTCCATATCTGGGAGCCCAGACAGAGGGCCTCGACCTGTGTGTCGGGTGCAGCTAAGTCCAAACCTCCTTGCTGGGGTCATTGGTGAATACCACAGGCACGTTAGACTCTGTTTTAAGTCTCTGCCAATCCCAAGGTACGGGCTGCATCCACGATCCATCCAGGACTTTGTAACACTGAAGTACTGTATTACATAAACTGCACTTTGCTTGGGGCAGACTACAGTTTGTTACATGCCAATTATGCATCCTTCATGGGCTGGTGCCAATTGCTCTAAAATCAAACATTTGGACCCCCCTCCTGAAATCCTGCGTTTGCCCCTGCGATGTGTGCTGGGTAGACCATCTACCAGGGTCGTAACTACGTGTGTGCCAAGGGGGCTTGGCACACAGCGCAGTTGCCCTGGGGGCGCAACGGCCAGCGGCATGTAATGAGTCAAATTGACTCATTACATGCCGCCTCTGTGTGCGCCGTGCGCCGCGCTGGAGGAGAGAGACCAGCGCCGGGTTCAAGGAGGAGGAGGGAGGGGGAGCAGGGAGCCGCAGCAGCGCTATTTGATTGGTAGTAAGCGCCGCTGCAGCATCCCCCTCTCCTTCTGTATTGGCTGCCCGGCGCTGCTATGGATGCTGGGATGCGGTTCCTTCATCCCAGCATCCACAGCAGCGCCAGGCAACTAATACAGAAGGAGAGGGGGATGCTGCAGCGGCGCTTACTACCAATCAAATAGCGCTGCTGCGGCTCCCTGCTCCCCCTCCCTCCTCCTCCTTCTCACCTCACACAGCCTGCACCGAGAGGGAGCTGCACGAGGAGCCTGTCAGCGGGGAGAAGGTATGTCTCTCTCTCTCTCTTTCTCTCTCAGGGGGACACCGTCTGCCGCAATGTGTAAAAAGGGGTCCTGGCTGCCGCAATGTATAAAAAGGGGGTCTGGCTGCCGCAATGTGTAAAAAGGGGGCCTGGCTGCCGCAATGTGTAAAATGGGGTCCTGGCTGCCGCAATGTGTAAAAAGGGGGACTGGCTGCCGCAATGTGTAAAATGGGGTCCTGGCTGCCGCAATGTGTAAAAAGGGGGACTGGCTGCCGCAATGGGTAAAATGGGGTCCTGGCTGCCGCAATGTGTAAAAAGGGGGACTGGCTGCCGCAATGTGTAAAAAGGGGGACTGGCTGCCGCAATGTGTAAAATGGGGGACTGGCTGCCGCAATGTGTAAAAAGGGGGACTGGCTGCCGCAATGTGTAAAATGGAGTCCTGGCTGTCGCAATGTGTAAAAAGGGGTCCTGGCTGCCGCAATATGTAAAAAGGGGGACTGGCTGCCGTAATGTGTAAAATGGGGGGGTCCTGGCTGCCGCAATGTGTAAAATGGGGTCCTGGCTGCCGCAATGTGTAAAAAGGGGGACTGGCTGCCACAATGTATAAAAAGGGGGTCTGGCTGCCGCAATGTGTAAAAAGGGTGCCTGGCTGCCGCAATGTGTAAAGAGGGGGCCTGGCTGCCGCAATGTGTAAAGAGGGGGACTGGCTGCCGTAATGTGTAAAAAGGGGGACGCTGTCTGCTGTAATGTATAAAAGGGGCTCTACCTGGTGTAGTGGCGCTACTGTGCAGCGTAATTTGAATAATGTAGACTACTGTGCACCGTAGTATGAATTGCTGTTATTTTGTGGCCACGCCCCTTCCCCGTGAAGCCACGCCCCTATCAATTTTTCACACGCCTGCGGCGCGCACTGCCCCTGTCTTACATGGGGGGGGGGGGGGCGCCCGTTTCTTGCACACAGCGCTAAAATGGCTAGTTACGGCACTGCCATCTACAGTAGGTGTACATATGCAGAAGGTATTTTGTGGTGTGTGCCGTGCATGCATTACAAATTACCTCTATGTGTATGAATTAAACACGGTCTCTAACACAAGATACAGGGTGACTATGTAATTTGTTCTAGTTGATTGTTCTCACATTAGTAAATAAAAAAAGCAAATCCATTCCCATGCACAAGTCACTATGTGGTGTAAGAGGTGCTACTCTAGACCTATGGAAGATGGAAATTTCCAAGAATGATACAATCGTAGTTCTAAGCAATTTTATTAAAGTCCCAATACAAATCCAATAAGAATCTTTGCCCACAGCAATGAGTAAACAAAGCAACTCATTTTCTTTAAATGTTTGGAGAGTACATATCCTGTATATAAACTCATACATTTTTCATATCCATTTATATTGAGTGTTATATTTTATACGTGAAGGGATTGTTATTATTGTTTGAATGTATCAAAAAATCTGTATATAATGTGATAACAAGAATTCTGAAAAAATACTGTACAAGTTACGGATCTGAAAAAAATATAGTCTCACAAAGATCTCCAAGACACGCAAACAGTGCTGGGCTACTCTACAGGCAGGTTAGGACAATGTATGCAAGAAACTATGGTGGTCATTCCGAGTTGTTCGCTCGCTAGCAGATTTTAGCAGCATTGCACACGCTAAGCCACCGCCCTCTGGAAGTGTATCTTAGCTTAGCAGAAGTGCGAACGAAAGATTAGCAGAATTGCGAATAGAAAATTCTTAGCAGTTTCTGAGGAGCTCGAGACTTACTCCTACACTGCGATCAGCTCAGCCCGTTTCGTTCCTGGTTTGACGTCACAAACTTCGTTCGGCCAGCCACTCCCCCGTTTCTCCAGACACTCCCACGTTTTATCCTGGCACGCCTGCCTTTTTTTCGCACACTCCCAGAAAACGGCCAGTTTCCGCCCAGAAACACCCCCTTCCAGTCAATCACACTCCGATCACTTCAACGATGGAAATTCTTCGGTCGGACATGAGTATATCTACTAAGTTTTGAGCTAAAATACTTAGCGCATGCGCACTACGTACCATGCGCATTTTTCGCCTTAATCGCTCTGTTGCGAAAATCGGCAACGAGCGAACAACTCGGAATGACCCCCCATGGGCGATATCCAATTAGCTGCAAAACCAAGGCAATTTTTGGCGCAGTTTTTTTCGTATGGCTTTTGGTGGGTATGCACACTCCCCATCCTATTCCAAATGTGTGAAAATGGGACTTGGGCGGAAAAAAAAATAAGAGAAAAATCTGGGTGAAAATTGGGAAATCAATCTGTGCCTCAAATGCAAACTAACATAGGACAACAGTATACAGGAGAAGTGTATTAAAGGGCATTTTAAATATATTTGGGGTACTTAAATTGGGTCAAATGGCTGTTAAATGCATTTTTTTGTTTTAAATAGAAAAATATTATAAAAGCTATTTTTTTCAGCAAAATAATGCTCAAATTGAATTTGTGGTACATAAAAATGGATATAAATATATATTTGGGTCATTTTGTAGGACTTTAAAAAAAGTGTAAACAGACTGCCTACTCCCACCTGGAAACCTAAAAACACTTGGCCCACTCATATAGCACCCCAATATACCTATTCTATACCTTGAACCCCAAATTCCATCACTTTGCACTTTTTTACCCCAAAACTGACATGTCATTATTGGACAATTAAAAACTTCTAAGTGCCTAATTAGTCATTAGGGAGGGTGTCCCAGGGGTCCTGAACCAAATTCTGAAATTTTTAACTTAACATAGGGATTTCCCCAACTTTTCACCTGCTCAGAGTAGGTGAAGTGAAATTTGCAGTAAAATTATTAGGAGAAAACTTTTTACGGCTACGTGGATAGGGTTTTTTCGAAATTGGCTTTGCTCGGCACAGGTTTATATTTCCCCTCCGGGGGTGATGTGGACCACCACCCAAGGGGGAATAGGGGGGTTGTGCCAGGATTGCGTGCACTGGCATTTCACTGGGTGTCGAGATTCCTTCGCCGGGATTCCAACAGCCAGGATGGTGATTGCATCCCCTAAAAACATCAGGCACCAGCAATAAATTACTTTACTATCTATCTGGTTTATGAAATTACAGGTGAAGAGGATATATGAAAAGGGGTTGTAACCACGAGGGAGTGGCCAAAGGGTCTTCCTGACCAGAGAGAGCGGCATATGATTGATTGTGAGCATTGGTCAAAAATCACTTGGTAACAACCAATCATATGGGATGTGGTTACGTGGCCGGCACACAGGATCCTGGCAGTCAGCATAACGGCGCCGGGATCCTGAAGACTGACAATGCCGTCAGCCACAATAATGGCTCAACAGTGGTTATTCCCACTCAAGGGTGTCCACGACACCCATAGAGTGGGGAGAGAACCTGTGGCTTTGTTGCACTTGTTCCCCCGCCCCGGACGGCATTCTGCATTCTGTATACTGACCGCCAGGATCCCGTGCGCCGGCCACATAACCCCAACCCAATCATATGTCTCATTCTCCAACCTTTAGCACAGTGTCACTCCACTTCAAACATCTAACAGCCCAATTATAGTCAAAGGCAATGATTGTGAACACAAGCAGCCAATGCAACAAAGTATAGCTCTGCACTCATTTCTGGTATATTATTTTCTTCAGTAGTACACGTTCATAGATATTATTGTTACTGTATAGCTATCTTGCACTTTAACCTTTGTCCCCAAAAATAAACCCTATACTGTATTTCAACATTGTCATCTGCTCTCAAATAGCTTCAAGTACGAAGGCTTTCCATGACTTATTGAAAGAACTAGACAAGAGGATAAATAAGGCCTCCACAATCAGCTCAGGGACACTACATGGCTAGCCGTATAAAAGTAACGTAAGCGTTACAGCAATGGAAAACCATGTTAAGAAAAGTTTACAATGTTGTTGATAATAATAATAATAATAAGAATTTACTTACCGATAATTCTATTTCTCGGAGTCCGTAGTGGATGCTGGGGTTCCTGAAAGGACCATGGGGAATAGCGGCTCCGCAGGAGACAGGGCACAAAAAAGTAAAGCTTTACTAGGTCAGGTGGTGTGCACTGGCTCCTCCCCCTATGACCCTCCTCCAGACTCCAGTTAGGTACTGTGCCCGGACGAGCATACACAATAAGGGAGGCATTTTGAATCCCGGGTAAGACTCATACCAGCCACACCAATCACACCGTACAACTTGTGATCTAAACCCAGTTAACAGTATGACAACAGAAAGGGCCTCTTAAAGATGGCTCCTTAACAATAACCCGAATTAGTTAACAATAACTATGTACAAGTATTGCAGATAATCCGCACTTGGGATGGGCGCCCAGCATCCACTACGGACTCCGAGAAATAGAATTATCGGTAAGTAAATTCTTATTTTCTCTATCGTCCTAAGTGGATGCTGGGGTTCCTGAAAGGACCATGGGGATTATACCAAAGCTCCCAAACGGGCGGGAGAGTGCGGATGACTCTGCAGCACCGAATGAGAGAACTCCAGGTCCTCCTTTGCCAGGGTATCAAATTTGTAAAATTTTACAAACGTGTTCTCCCCCGACCACGTAGCTGCTCGGCAGAGTTGTAATGCCGAGACCCCTCGGGCAGCCGCCCAAGATGAGCCCACCTTCCTTGTGGAGTGGGCTTTTACAGTTTTAGGCTGTGGCAGGCCTGCCACAGAATGTGCAAGTTGAATTGTGTTACAAATCCAACGAGCAATCGACTGCTTAGAAGCAGGTGCGCCCAACTTGTTGGGTGCATACAATATAAACAGCGAGTCAGATTTTCTGACTCCAGCCGTCCTTGAAATGTATATTTTTAAGGCTCTGACAACGTCCAACAACTTGGAGTCCTCCAAGTCGCTAGTGGCCGCAGGTACCACAATAGGTTGGTTCAGATGAAATGCTGATACCACTTTAGGGAGAAAATGCGGACGAGTCCGCAGTTCTGCCCTATCCGAATGGAAGATTAGATAAGGACTTTTATAAGATAAAGCCGCCAATTCAGATACTCTCCTGGCAGAGGCCAGGGCTAGTAACATAGTCACTTTCAATGTGAGATATTTCAAATCCACCTTTTTCAATGGTTCAAACCAATGGGATTTGAGGAAATCTAAAACTACATTTAGATCCCACGGTGCCACCGGAGGCACCACAGGAGGCTGTATATGCAGTACTCCCTTGACAAAAGTCTGGACCTCAGGGACAGAGGCCAATTCTTTTTGGAAGAATATTGACAGGGCCGAAATTTGAACCTTAATGGATCCCAATTTGAGACCCATAGATAATCCTGATTGCAGGAAATGTAGGAAACGACCCAGTTGGAATTCCTCCGTCGGAACACTCCGATCCTCGCACCACGCTACATATTTTCGCCAAATGCGGTGATAATGTTTCACGGTGACTTCCTTCCGTGCCTTAATCAAGGTAGGAATGACTTCTTCTGGAATGCCTTTCCCTTTTAGGATCTGGCGTTCAACCGCCATGCCGTCAAACGCAGCCGCGGTAAGTCTTGAAAAAGACAGGGACCCTGCTGTAGCAGGTCCCTTCTCAGAGGTAGAGGCCACGGTTCGTCCGTGAGCATCTCTTGAAGTTCCGGATACCAAGTCCTTCTCGGCCAATCCGGAACCACTAGTATTGTTCTTACTCTTCTTTGCCGTATGATCTTCAATACCTTTGGTATGAGCGGCAGAGGAGGAAACACATACACTGACTGGTACACCCAAAGAGTTACCAGTGCGTCCACAGCTATTGCCTGTGGATCTCTTGACCTGGCGCAATATTTGTCCAGTTTCTTGTTGAGGCGAGACGCCATCATGTCTACAATTGGTCTTTCCCAACAGTCTATTAACATGTTGAAGACTTCTGGATGTAGACCCCACTCTCCCGGATGAAGATCGTGTCTGCTGAGGAAGTCTGCTTCCCAGTTGTCCACGCCCGGGATGAACACTGCTGACAGTGCTATCACGTGATTCTCCGCCGAGCGAAGAATCTTGGCAGCTTCTGCCATTGCACTCCTGCTTCTTGTGCCGCCCTGCCTGTTTACATGGGCGACCGCCGTGATGTTGTCCGACTGAATCAACACCGGCTTTCCTTGCAGGAGAAGTTCCGCCTGGCTTAGAGCATTGTAGATTGCTCTTAGTTCCAGAATGTTTATGTGAAGAGACTTTTCCAGACTCGTCCATACTCCCTGGAAGTTTCTTCCTTGTGTGACTGCTCCCCAGCCTCTCAGGCTGGCGTCCGTGGTCACCAGGATCCAATCCTGAATGCCGAATCTGCGGCCTTCTAATAGGTGAGCCTTCTGCAACCACCACAGAAGTGACACCCTTGTCTTTGGTGACAGGGTTATTCGCAGGTGCATCTGCAGATGCGACCCTGACCATTTGTCCAACAGATCCCTTCGGAATATTCTTGCATGGAATCTGCCGAATGGAATTGCTTCGTAAGAAGCCACCATTTTTCCCAGGACTCTTGTGCATTGATGTACTGACACCTTTCCTGGTTTTAGGAGGTTCCTGACCAGATCGGATAACTCCTTGGCTTTTTCCTCTGGAAGGAAAACCTTTTTCTGAACCGTGTCCAGAATCATTCCTAGGAACAGCAGACGAGTTGTCGGGATTAAATGGGATTTTGGAATATTCAGAATCCACCCGTGTTGTCTTAGCACCTCTTGAGATAGTGCTAAAGCTGTCTCCAGCTGTTCTCTGGACCTTGCCCTTATTAGGAGATCGTCCAAGTATGGGATAACTAATACGCCTTTTCTTCGAAGAAGAATCATCATCTCGGCCATTACCTTGGTAAAGACCCGAGGCGCCGTGGACAATCCGAACGGCAGCGTCTGAAACTGATAGTGACAGTTTTGAACAATGAACCTGAGGTACCCCTGGTGTGCGGGGTAAATCGGAACGTGTAGATACGCATCCTTGATGTCCAAGGATACCATAAAGTCCCCTTCTTCCAGGTTCGCTATCACTGCTCTGAGTGACTCCATCTTGAACTTGAACTTTTTTATGTAGAGGTTCAAGGACTTCAGATTTAGAATAGGCCTTACCGAGCCATCCGGCTTCGGTACCACAAATAGAGTGGAATAATACCCCTTTCCTTGTTGTAATAGGGGTACTTTGACTATCACCTGCTGAGCGTACAGCTTGTGAATGGCTTCCAACACCCTCTCCCTTTCGGAAGAGACGGTTGGTAAGGCAGACTTCAGGAAACGATGAGGAGGATCCGTCTCTAATTCCAACCTGTACCCCTGAGATATTATCTGCAGGATCCAGGGGTCTACCTGCGAGTGAGCCCACTGCGCGCTGTAATTTTTGAGACGGCCCCCCACTGTCCCCGAGTCCGCTTGAGAGGCCCCAGCGTCATGCTGAGGTTTTTGCAGGAGCCGGGGAGGGCTTCTGTTCCTGGGAAGGAGCTGCCTGTTGGTGTCTCTTCCCTCTTCCTCTGCCTCGTGGCAGGTACGACAAGCCCTTTGCTCTCTTATTTTTGTAGGAGCGAAAAGGCTGCGGTTGAAAGGTCGGTGCCTTTCTCTGTTGGGGAGTGACTTGAGGTAAAAAAGTGGATTTCCCGGCAGTAGCCGTGGCCACCAAGTCTGATAGACCAACTCCAAATAACTCCTCCCCTTTATACGGTAAAACCTCCATGTGACGTTTTGAATCCGCATCGCCTGTCCACTGTCGTGTCCATAAGGCTCTTCTGGCTGAAATGGACATAGCACTCACCCGAGATGCCAGTGTGCAAATATCCCTCTGTGCATCACGCATATAGATAAATGCATCCTTTATTTGTTCTAACGACAGTAAAACATTGTCCCTATCTAGGGTATCAATATTTTCAATCAGGGATTCTGACCAAACTACTCCAGCACTGCACATCCAGGCAGTTGCTATAGCTGGTCGTAGTATAACACCTGCATGTGTGTATATATTCTTTTGAATAACTTCCATCTTTCTATCTGATGGATCCTTAAGTGCGGCCGTCTCAGGAGAGGGTAACGCCACTTGTTTGGATAAGCGTGTGAGCGCCTTGTCCACCTTAGGGGGTGTTTCCCAGCGCGCCCTAACCTCTGGCGGGAAGGGGTATAATGCCAATAACTTTTTTGAAATTATCAACTTTTTATCAGGAGCAACCCACGCTTCATCACACACGTCATTTAATTCTTCTGATTCAGGAAAAACTGTTTGTAGTTTTTTCACACCATACATAATACCCTGTTTTACGGTATCTGTAGTATCAGCTAAATGTAACGTCTCCTTCATTGCCAAAATCATATAACGTGTGGCCCTACTGGAAAATACGTTTGAATTTCTACCGTCGTCACTGGAATCAGTGCCCGTGTCTGGGTCTGTGTCGACCGACTGAGGCAAAGGGCGTTTTACAGCCCCTGACGGTGTTTGAGGCGCCTGGACAGGCATTAATTGATTGTCCGGCCGCCTCATGTCCTCAACTGACTGTTTAAGGGAAGATAAACCATCACGTAATTCCACAAATAAAGGCATCCATTCTGGTGTCGACCCCCTGGGGGGTGACATCTGCATATTTGGCAATTGCTCCGCCTCCACACCAATATCGTCCTCATACATGTCGACACCACGTACCGACACACACCGCAAACTCACAGGGAATGCTCTAATGAAGACAGGACCCACTAGCCCTTTTGGGGAGACAGAGGGAGAGTCTGCCAGCACACACCACAAAGCGCTATATATACAAGGGATATCCTTATATTAAGTGCTCCCTTATAGCTGCTTTAATATATATATATATAGCCATTAATGTGCCCCCCCTCTCTGTTTTACCCTGTTTCTGTAGTGCAGTGCAGGGGAGAGACCTGGGAGCCGTTCTGACCAGCGGAGCTGTGACAGAAAATGGCGCCGTGTGCTGAGGAGATAGGCCCCGCCCCTTTTTCGGCGGGTTCTTCTCCCGCTATTTTTCCAGTCAGGCAGGGGTTAAATATCTCCATATAGCCCCTATGGGCTATATGTGAGGTATTTTTAGCCTTGTATAAGGTTTATATTTGCCTCTCAGAGCGCCCCCCCCCAGCGCTCTGCACCCTCAGTGACTGCCCAGTGAAGTGTGCTGAGAGGAAAATGGCGCACAGCTGCAGTGCTGTGCGCTACCTTATGAAGACTGAGGAGTCTTCAGCCGCCGGTTTCCGGACCTCTTCACGCTTCAGCATCTGCAAGGGGGTCGGCGGCGCGGCTCCGGGACCGGACTCCACGGCTGGGCCTGTGTTCGATCCCTCTGGAGCTAATGGTGTCCAGTAGCCAAGCAGCAAATCCACTCTGCATGCAGGTGAGTTTACTACTTTCCCCCTAAGTCCCACGTTGCAGTGATCCTGTTGCCAGCAGGACTCACTGTAAAGAAAAAAACCTAAACTAAACTTTCTCTAAGCAGCTCTTTAGGAGAGCCACCTAGATTGCACCCTTCTCGTTCGGGCACAAAATCTAACTGGAGTCTGGAGGAGGGTCATAGGGGGAGGAGCCAGTGCACACCACCTGACCTAGTAAAGCTTTACTTTTTTGTGCCCTGTCTCCTGCGGAGCCGCTATTCCCCATGGTCCTTTCAGGAACCCCAGCATCCACTTAGGACGATAGAGAAAATAATAATAATTAAAAAAAAAACAAGATACCTGGTGCATCAGTAAAGGTTTCCCCGAGCACCGACAGATGGAATGGCAGCTCCTGCTCTTTAAGCCTCATCATGATTTTAAAGAAGGTTTCTGGATCTTTATCATGTTCCCTAAATGAAAGAAGAAAACATGTTTTCTTGGAAAACTCACAAGAGAGACAACGGAGATTTTGTTCTAAAGATATAATTTTTGGGTATTGGGGCCGGAGGTATTTCAGAAACATTTAATGCTTTGCCCTGTGGCCCCAGTTCTGTGAGACAGCAGAGACTGTTGTAAGTATTCTGTAGCTGGAAGTCATTGACTTCTTATTGTTGCACTATCAAGGTTTCCCATAGTGTCTGTCAAAGTTGAAGAGTTCACGTGGTCAGTGTAGCTATGCCCTGATAACATAACACTTGTATTTCATTTAGAGTGTGTTTCTCTCCAGGTAATGCCTCACTCAGATCTGAGCTGGACGCCAGGACTCTCTGACTGCATTGCTTTTGGCTACAGTTTGCAATTTTCTAAACATTACATTGCTTTTAAAAGTGGTTTTGTTGAATAATGAGCAGGAAGATGTCACAAATATCATGTACAAAATTTTACAATCAACGTATCTTCCAGCCTTTTTCTGTGCAGGTTAAAAGGAAAACGGAGGCCAACACAGCAGCTACAGATAAATGACTTCAGGTGGGGGGTTCAGCTGCAGATCTCATAGGAAGTAAGTCCAGAATCAAACGGAGAATATTTTAATAGTATTTTAAATTCCTGTAAACAATGGTTATGCATTCGCCAACAGTTCAGAACCACAGGACTGTTGTTGCCACTTATATCCCCAGTCGTTTAATCCCACACTGAGAAAGCAAAGTAGACAAAGAGTGGATATCAATAGTCGATTTAATGGAATAACAGTAAAGAATTCAACTGGATATCTTGGAATACCTGGTTCTGTCTATGAATAGTGAGCGGGACATGCAGATTTAATGTACATCCCAGCAGTTCAGTAAAGGGGGGTACACACGGAGAGATCCGTGCTTAAAATCTAAGCAATCTTGCTAGATTGCTTAGATTTTAAGCACGGATCTGCCGTGTGTATGCCCTCCAGCGATAGCGATGCGCGGCCCCGTGCATCGCTATCGCCGATGCTAGATTGAGCTGCATGCAGGCTCAATCTAGCGGGTCGCTCACTTCACCGTTGTGTGAAGTGAGCGGCCCCCCGTCGGCTTTCCCCCTCGCTCAGCACATCGCGCTGTGCTGAGCGGGGTGAGAGATGTGTGCTGAGCGGTCTGTGTTAAGATCGCTCAGCACACATCTCTCCCGTGAGTACCCCCCTTTAGTGTAGAACTGTATGCTGTTTATTGTATTTCAAGTGCAAAAGGTCAACTGTGGACCTGCTCCACAAATCAAAGACACATGGGTTTCTATGGAGAAAGATGCAAGCATTAGCGAAGGAGAAGAAATTTAGGGGTAGTCTGAAATGGGTTTACTACAGTTTGCTGGTGCTCGGGATCCCGGCGCCAGGATCCCTAGGGCCAGTATACTGGCAGCGGGGCAAGCGCAAAAGAGCCCCTTGCAGGCTCGCTGCAGACAGTTTATTCTCCCACCAGGGGTGTCGTGGACACCCCAAGAGAGAAAATAGTTGTCGGTATGCCGGCTGTCGGGATTCCGGTGCCAGTATGCTGAGCGTCGGGATCCCGACAGCCGGCATATCAAGTGCCACCCGTCTGAAATAAATGCAATGAGATGGGCACATTTTCAGGCTGTTTAATGCTTGTTCTGGTCTCCAGCTACGCAAAATTTCCTGACAATTGCACCAGAATAAAGCTAGCAATCTTTGGATCTGGTCCAACACTTTTTTTATGGGGTTCATTTCCGTTTTCTGTGCTCCTGTTAGTCTTCAGGGAAAATTAACAGAGCACTGAAATAACAGCCTATAAACAGCAAGTCTGGGACAAAGCTTACCAAATTTCACGCCACTTATGTCTCATGTTATTTATATTTACATAAAGACACTGTATTTATATAATGATTAGATCTAATAGTTAATCACTATGCCAGTGGTTCCCAAACTTTCTTGAATCACAGTACCCCACAGTATCAGCATTTTTATCAAGGCACCCCTAGGATACGTTTGTTATTGATAAATATGGGAAAAAGGAGATTTATGGTAAGAACTTAACTTAGTTAAATCTCTTTCTGCGAGGTAAACTAGATTCCACAGGGAATAACATTGGGGTGTACAGTTGGATCTTGATCCGAAGCACCAACAGGATAAAGCTTTGACTGTTCCCAGGATGCCTTGCACCGCCTCCTCTATAACCCCACCTCCAGGCACTGGAGCTCAGTTTTGTTAACCAGTCCAATGCAGTAGCAGGTAAAAGAGACGATAAAAGTTAGTAGCCGCAGTGAACCACATTCTCACGACGGGAGAAGGTACCAGCGGTTAATGACATACAAACCCAAGGAAGCTAAGTGCGTCGGGGTGGGTGCCCTGCGGAATTCAGTGTACCTCGCAGAAAGAGATTTAACAAAGGTAAGTTCTCACCATAAATCTCCTTTTCTGCAGCAGGGTACACTGGTATTCCACAGGGAATAACATCGGGGATGTCCTAAAGCAGTTCATGGGAGGGGACGCACTGTAGCGGGCACAAGAACCCGGCATCTAAAGGAAGCATCCTGGGAGACGGAAGTATAAAAGGCATAGAACATAATGAACGTGTTCACTGAGGACCACGTAGCCGGCTTGCACAATTGTTCTAGGAATGCGCCACAGCGGGTCGCCCAAGAAGGTCCAACAGACCGAGTAGAATGGGCCTTGATAGTAGCAGGAGCTGGAAGTCCAGCCTCTACATAAGCTTGTGCAATCACCATTCTAATCCATCTGGCCATGGTCTGCTTATTCGCAGGCCAGCCACGTTTATGCAAAAAAAAAAAGAACAAAGAGAGAATCAGATCTCCTAAGGAAGACGGTTCTCTTCACATAGATACCACATCCAAAGAACGCTCTTTGGAGGACAAATCAGGATAGATAAAGGCCGGAACCACAATCTCTTGGTTAAGGTGGAAAGATGACACCACCTTAGGTAGATAACCTGGGCGAGTTCTAAGAACCGCACGGTCACGGTGATAAATCAGAAAGGGAGACCAACAGGACAAGGCACCAAAGTCTGAAACTCCTCTAGCAGAGGCAATAGCCAGCAAAAACAAGACATTAAGCGTAAGCCATTTAAGGTCCACAGACTGAAGAGGTTCAAATGGAGACTCTTGTAGGGCATTCAGAACAACCGACAAATCCCAAGGAGCCACAGGAGGAACATAGGGAGGTTGAATTCGTAAAACACCCTGAGTGAAGGTATAAGTCGCAATTTTTCTCTGAAACCACACCGACAAGGCTGAAATATGGACCTTGAGGGAGGCCAGACAAAGGCCTGAGTCCAGGCCCTGTTGCAGAAACGTAAAAGTTTGGCAGTACTGAACTTGTATGCATCAAAATTCTTAGCCGCACACCAGGTGAAGTAAGAATTCCAGACTCTATAATAAATCCGAGCCGAAGCTGGTTTACGGACTTTCAACATCATTTGAACGACCGCCTCAGAAAATCCTTTGGCCATCAGAACTGAAGCTTCAAGAGCCATGCCGTCAAAGCCAGTTGGGCCAAATCCTGGTAGACACAGGGGCCCTGAACGAGAAGGTCTGGGCGTTGCGGAAGCAGAAGAGGATGGATGCTCCATCGAGAGACCCTGTAGGTCTGAGAACCAATGCCGTCTGGGCCATGCTGGAGCGATCAGAAGTAGGATTCCTCCTTCTTGCTTGAACTTCCTTATTACCCTGCGCAGGAGTGACACTGGAGGAAACACGTACGGCAGCCGAAAGTTCCATGGAACTGACAGTGCTTCCACGAACGCTGCTTGAGGATCCCTTGTTCTTGCTCCGAAGACCGGAACCTTGTGATTGTGTCGAGATGCCATCAGGTATACATCTGGTAGGCCCCACTTGTCCACTAGTAGTTGAAATGTTTTGGATGAAGGCTCCACTCTCCGGTGTGTACGTCCTGACGACTAAGGAAGTCCGCTTCCCAGTTGAGGACCCGGAATGAAGACTGCCGATATGGCTGGCAGATGGCGTTTCGCCCATTGGGATATCCTTGACACTTCCCACATTGCCATGCGGATTCGAGTGCCGCCTTGATGATTTATGTACGCCACCGTGGTGGTGCTGTCTGACTGTACTTGAAACGGCCTGAAATTGTATCCAAGGCAGGGCTAGTTGAAGTGCATTGAACACTGCCCGCAATTCCAGAATGTTTATCGGGAGGAGAGACTCTTCCCTGGTCCACCGACCCTGAAGAGAGTGTTGCTCCAATGCCGCGCCCCAACCCCTCAGACTGGCATTCATCGTCAGCAGGACCCAGTTGGAGATCCAGAAGGGTCGGCCCCTGCTCAACTGTTGGTCCTGGTGCCACCAGGACAGAGACAGGCGAACCTCCGGCGTTAGGGAGATCATGTGAGTCCTGATCCCGTGTGGTAAGCCATCCCATTTGGAAAGATTCAACTTCTGGAGAGGGCGGGAGTGAAATTGAGCGTACTCTACCATGTCGAAAGCCGACACCATGAGGCCCAGTACTTGCATCGCATGTATTTGTCCTGAAGTTTCAGGACCTTGTCCGAAGACAAAAACAACCGCTGTGTGTTTTGTGTCCAATAACGCTCCCAGGTGCAGCATGCTCTGAGCAGGGACCAGGGATGATTTCTTCCAGTTGATGAGCCACCCGTGAGGTTGTAGGAATTGGACCGTCAGTTCCAGATGACGAAGGAGAACCTCTGGTGAGGTTGCCAGGATCAACAGATCGTCCACATACGATAGGATCTTGATGCCCTGACGGCGAAGGAGAGCCGTCATAACCACCATGGCCTTGGTGAAAATTCGTGGAGACGTGGTCAGACCAAAAAATAAGGCATGATTGGTAATGTAGGTTGCCAATAGCAAACCGCAGGTATTGCTGATGCGAAATGGCAATAGGGATATGTATGTACGCATCCTGTATGTCCAGGGATACCATATAGTCCATGGGCTCCAAGGCCAGAACAATAGAACAAAGAGTTTCCATACGGAATTTGGAAACCTTCACAAATTTGTTCAAAGACTTGAGGTTTAGAATGGGCCGGGAGGACCCATTCGGTTTCGGGACTAGAAACAGCACTATCAGCCAGAGGCATCGGCACTATCACTACTGTATCCAGGAGAGATTGCACCACCAGATGGAGCGTCTTTGCTTTCGCCTGATCCGAAGGGATGTCTGTCGAGCAAAACCGAGGAGGGGGATGTTTCTTGAAAGAGATGGCGTAACCGTGAGTGATGACTTCCCTTACCCAGGCATCCAAAGTGGTCTTTAACCACACCTGAGCAAACCGAAGAAGTCGGCCTCCTACCCTGGGATCCCCCAGGGGGAGGCCCGCCCCGTCATGCGGCAGGTTTATCCGTTTTGGAAGCAGGCTGATTGGCAGCCCAGGCACGTTTTGGTTTGGTAGATTTTGAAGAGCGTGTCTTGTTTGGGTATGCCTGACTCTTTGCTTTACCTGGAGGCCGAAAGGAATGAAAGGAAGTACTCTAAGCCATCGGAGTAGTACTAGGTAGACAAGCAGTCTTAGCTGACGCTAAATCAGCAACAATCTTGTTGAGATCTTCCCCAAAAAGTATGTTCCCCTTAAAGGCTATGAGCTCAAAGGTCTTTTTAGAGTCCAGGTCAACAGACCAAGAACGCAACCAGAAAATCCTGCGAGCCAGAATGGATGCAGTAGACGCCTTGGCCGCCAGGACACCGGCGTCAGAAGCCGCCTCCTGAATGTAATGAGAGGCCGTAGTGATATAGGAAAGACACTGTCTAGGATTATCAGAAAAATTAGAAGGCAGTTCCGCTTCAACATCCTGAACCCTGAACTTTCGCCGCCCAGGCAGCCGCTATAGTGGGTCTATGCACAGTCCCTACAAGAGTGTAAATGGACTTCAAGCAACCCTCCACATGCTTATCCGTCGGTTCCTTCAGGGAGGTGACGGTAGTGACAGGCCGAGCCGAGGACACCACCAGGCGTGCAATCTGAGAGTCCACCGGAGGAGGGGTTTCCCAATTTTTACTGATCTCTGCAGCGAGGGGATAACGAGCCAGCATCTTTTTAGACAGTGAAAATATGTGGCTGTAATGGCACAGGAGGTCCCATAGGGGGCGTAAGCCTAGTTACCAGCTTAGTCAGTAGATTGGAGAAGGTAGCCCAGGGTGGGGCTTTGATCTGCACCTGGTGCTGCCGACTGACCCTGGGGTGCAGAGACCCCAGTACCTGAACCCTCAGCTGCTATATTTTCCTCATGACCCTCCATGGCATCAGCACTGCCTGGTGCAGGATCAGCCTGTCCTCACCCTGTTTAGCAGACATTACTTGTAAGCGTACCCTCAGGGTGACCAAAAGTACAATAAGAGCAGACAGGATACCTGGCAAAAAATCCCCTTACAGTGTGGCTGCAAGCAGAACACAAAATAGGGAATTTAATAGGGATACGGTGACTGTAACTTCACAGAGAAAAATACCAAACAAGTATATATCCTGTGAAACACTATATTTATAGGACCCTGACGCACATAGCCCCCTCAGGGTATAGAATATAGGGATAGCAACACCTGTGGGATACACGGAACAGAAATCACATGGCAGCTACTGGCACACACAATCAGTCACATGTACAATGCAGGAATTATTACAAACAACAATAAAACTGCACTGGACTAGCAATACTAAAGTAACTGAACTACAGAGTAATGCTATATAGTAATATAGATATAACAATGCACAGTAAAGACTGGATGTATATCACAGGGTACTAGTACTAAATAACCCTGAATGTATGCACTCTTTCTTAACTAACGCTGTCTAAAGACATGTAGAATACTTAAGTGTCCTGTAAATGCACATCGCTGGATGCAGGCACCTTTACAGAGGAGACTTTGCCCAGCAGTCCCAGGATCAGCGCAGCATGTGAGAAATGGCGCCCAAACGCTGACAGGGAGTGAGGGAGGCAGAGAGAAGCAGCTCCAGGGCGGGAACATTTGCAGTAAATGGTGCCTGGGGCTGTGGGAGGGGCTACAGGTCAAAGCCTTATCCCCTTGCTGGACTTCTCCACCGGGTACTGCGGGCCTTGTTAAAATGGATTTTTAGTCACATCCAACCTGTGCCCTTGCCCTGGTGATCTAGAGGGTCCCTGTATGGTCACAGGGTCCACACCAGCGTGCGCGCCCCGTCTCCTAAAGAACGCACCGGATCGCGATTTCAGCGGATCCCGTCTGGGGTACCCTCTTACCTCCTCCCTTGGTGCGGCCACGCGATCCTGGAGAGCAGCGGCGAGTGTGTGTGCCCTGATGGAGACCGGAGCACTCCGCTGTAAGCACCCGGCAACCAGGCCACGGGAGTATACAGCATCGCTGGGGGAGGTGCTCTTGAAGTCTTCTATTTTCTTTTAGAAAAGCTCTTTTCAGGGCTGCTGGAGCAGCCCTACCTGTTAGTAACCTGCTTGCAGGTACCAACTTACAAACTGAGCTCCTGTGCACGGAGGCGGAGTTATAGAGGAGGCTGCACTATGCATCTTGGGAACAGTCAAAGCTTTTCGCCTGTTGGTGCCTCGGATCAAGATTCGACTCTACACCCTGATGTTATTCCCTGTGGAATACAGTGTACCCCGCTGCAGAAAGTAAGATTTTTTGTTTATATTTTTTTATCTCCATAGTGCATAAACAGCCTCTAGAAGTATATAATTCTCCAAAAATATTGCTATTTACAGACCCAACGCCTTACAGTTTAATATATGTATATTTTAATATAGGCCTATTTTCTCCCAGCCAGCCCCAACATTTATTAGATATGTTTATATCTCATCAAACAGCACAGCCATTAAAATAATAGCACATACCTCTAAACAGGGTCAATACAATGCATTAACAGCCCCTAAATATATTAATAGACGGTTGTGGATCATTCGATCGACAGTGTCTAGGTCGACAATGTTTAGGTTGACCACTATAGGTCAATAGGGTTGGAAGGTCGACAGGGTTTCTAAGTCGACATGTGCTAGGTCGACAGGTCAAGAGGTCGACATGAGGTTGTTGTTTTTTGTCGTTTTCTTCGTAGACTGACCGGGAACCCCAATTAGTGCACCGTGTCCGCTCGCTTCGCTCGGCACAGATTACCGTTCCAACCGTAGTCCACGTGGATTGTTAAGTATGAAAAAGTTCCAAAAAAATAAAAAAATGTGAAAAACTCATGTCGACCTTTTGACCTGTCGAGCTAACACATGTAGACCTAGAAACCCTGTCGACCTTCCAACCCTGTCGACCTAGACAGTGTCGATCTTCAGACCGGATCCCTAATAAACTGTGCCATCCCTGCATTACATCAATAGCCCTCACACAAATTAACCTCCCCTCACCTATCCCCACAAAAAATGAACTCCAACACCAGTCCCAGAAAATATCAATGCACCAGTCAACACAGAAAACTGACACCTACATACCAGTCTCCACATAACATTAACCCCTCCCCACAATATTTTCCTCAAATTGCCTTCACTGATGCAGCAGTGAAGTCTCCAACAGTACCGAGGTTGAGTTAAGGAGTGAAGAGGAAACAGAGGGAGAGATGCACTACGCATAAGGTTTCTTATGCGAGGGAAAAGGCCTGCTACCAGATAGTGCAGTAATGCATGGCTCATCTAGTCCTTCCTCTATTCTGATCAAAATAAAGGAAAAAAGTAAAATTTTCTTGCTTGGTTCATCTATGCCTGTGTCCAGCCCTGTTAGGTAGTCCACTATAACTGGCCAAAGTGGCCACTCTGCTCTTCCAGTCCAACTGGAAATATATTACAGTAGGAAGTGTATTTCAGGAATATTATTTAAATCAAAAGACTACCTATAATAATCTAAAATAACATACAAAATGTATTCAGCTGTTCTTTAAGAGATACTTCAGTACAGACTTGCCATTATTATGTATTAAAGTCACCTTGAGTATGATAGTAAGTACAGGCAACAAAGTTCTGCAAAGTTTTTGTAAACTTTTGGTTGTTGAAGGTCAAATGATGCATAAATACACACACAAAACACCTCTAAAATCTCCAGCTCTGCTGGGTTTATATTGCACTCCTTAGGTGAGGTATTAGCAAAGCTTATTTATTTCCATTTCCACAGCTTTATTTGCTCATTCCCCTGTGATCAAACTGATTTCCATGATGTGTCTCTTCTTAATTTTAATACCCTTTTTACTCATCATATAGACACAGGCATTTGCTATGAAATAATGAAACATTTCTTCGACAAGTGAAAATAACAAGTCGAAAAGTAAACTTGCTGTTTTGTTTTTTAATTAACTGCACATATATCTATATTATATATATAAAAAAAAAAATCATGGAAAGTAAGGTTAATTAACATAAAATTCTCACTAGTTGAGTAGCTGAATTTTGCATTTTAAGCCAAGCTGCAATAAGTGGCTTGATTTCTCAGTAATGACCCAGTTCTACTAATGAGTAACATTAACCCCTGGCTGTAGCTGTCCAGGATTTAATTGTCAACTAAAGCTGAAATAGGAGTTTGTGGATGTGCAGGTATGTGGTATATTAGCTCATTTTATTTCTACCCTCTAATAAATAAATCTGTTGCCTGGGCAACAGGGACACAGGTTCATATGTTGTCCTTTATTCCCTTATTTCAGAAAGAATTGGAATTCCACACATAAGTGTTTATAGGGGAAAGGAGTTCTTAGAAACACTGTAGTGTTGATGGAGTAAGAGAAAAATAAATAAAGTCCCATAATGTCCGCCCTACTGTCTTTATTTAAACAGCGCCAACATAGAACATGGCATTGTACAATAAGAGTATGCTTATTCATTCACTCCAGTTACTGCCAGTGGATCTTACAATCTAATTTCCCTACTGGGTACAAAAGCACACACATACCAGGGCCAATTTAAACAGATGCCAATTACCTACCCATGCTGTAAGTTTCCTACCATTGGTGAAAAACAAACACAGGGAGAACATAAGATCCGTGCAGATCGGGTCCCATTCTCAGACCCACATTGAATTAATAGCCCCTAAATCACCCAAGAATTAACATTCCCATCATCCCACCTTAAATTAATAGGTGTCAAAATGAAAATACAATTATATTAAACAGTCATGCCATCTAAAAAATAGCCCATACCAATAAATGAAGAGTTCCTATCCACCAATAAATGAATACCCGGGTCCACCTCCCACCCCCATAATAATACAATTTATAAAAATCTAAAAAAATAAATAAACATTGCTTAGGCACATCAGTGATACTTAGCTACCCCAGTGATACTGGCCAGGACTAGTACTCTTCAACTCACCATTTCGCCGGGCTAGTCCTAGCAAATGAGGTCTCTACTAGTGCCCAATATCTACTATCATTTGTATCCCTATAACCATGTGGAATAGCTCCCTGTTCACTCATCCATCTCTTCACATCAGTTCCAGATTCATTATGACAAGGATTGTTATAGACAACCCTACGGATCCAAAATTGCCCATCAGAACAAAATGAGGCCACAGCTTAATTCTTGACTACTAGTCCCTCTTACTTCCATGCTAAGATGCTGGGAGCCATATGGAACATATTTAATCAATGAATGTCACTTTGGAGATTCACTGCCTGCCACCATCAAAGGCTGTTGCTTTAAGGTTGAACACCAAGCAGTCTCCTGCAACCAAATTAGCACTAATCAAGGCTGCATCTTCTGATCTGACTACCGGGTCCTCCTTCCTCCATGTTAAATGGGCACTTACTACTGTATTGCTTTGGAGTGAAACAAATCTCTTTATCTACCTACCTCTTCTCCACTGCTATGACCTCTGGTTATCTTTATTGCCTGCTCCTTATGCACTGCTCGTTGATATGCTTTAAGTCAGCTGGCTTTGGCTTCAGCCTGAAGCTCAATAAGCAGCCATGCCCTGCCTGTTTCCAATGGGTATGGGACTCAGGGTCAAGAGTGTCTAGGTCGACACACATTAGGTCGACACCTATTGGTCGACAATGACTAGGTCAACACATGAAATAGGTTGATACGGCCAAAAGGTCGACATGAGTTTTTTATGTTTTTTTGTTGTCGTTTTCTTCATTAAGTGATGGTGAACCCCAATTAGTGCACCGTGTCCCCTCGCATGACACACTTCGCTTGCTATGCTTCGGGCAAAGTGTATTGCTGCGCTCGGCACAGGTTACCATTCCCAATTGTTCTCTAAATGGTGGAATGTGCGCTGTCCTATTCCAGAGGGTCATGCTGACTGGTGGAGCTGTGGAACCACCACCATATCATGATTGGAGGAGGTTTGTGCTCCACTGATAAATCTGCCTTCTAGTGCATGTAGCCACAATGAGGCCTGACCTGCAGGGTTTTAAAACCCCCGTAAATGCGCAAGCTGATAAGGAGTTTTAAGCTTGCTTAATATGACCTGTAATGTATCAAAAATTTCTTATTGAAAAGTTCAGCAAACCTTATTATTGTTAAAAGATTGTGCTAATATGCCATCCTCATGCTCAGTTCTGAGGATTGGCTCATGTTCCACGTTGTTTCTGACTAACAGTCACCAGGACTACATAACTTCACCACTACAGGAGGAGCAAAGTAAGTGGTAAAGAAGTCTAAGAAGGTGGTGTGGTGTGAGATATGCTGGGCAAGCTGATAAGGAAGGGGGATGGGGCAGATGGTAGAAGAAGTGGGGGATAAATACACTAAGATTCGTATAGCGAGACAGATACACAAGGAGGGTAAAGAATGATAGATTGGAAGACCTAGGTCAGGCATTCCCAACCGCGGCCCTCAAGGCACACCAACAGTGCAGGTTTTAGTGATATCAAGGCTTGAACACAGGTGACTTAATTAGTACCTTAGTTATTTTGATTTAACCATCTGTACTGAAGCCTGGCCATCACTAAAACCTGCACTGTAGGTGTGCCTTGAGGACCGTGGTTGGGAATGCCTGACCTAGGTGAACATGATGAAATTAGAGATGCATTAACGAAGAGGTGAAAAAATAGGGACAGACACAAACAGAGAAGACACAGATGCATACATACAATGGTGAGGAAAAGAGGCACACAAGGGAGAGAGTAACCGATACATAACTGAAGACAGAAGAGTAATGAGAGACAGTCAGGGAGTGACAGATAGACAGACAGATGAAAGAGATGCTTGTGGGAAGGTGACACAGCGAGATAAGATGGGAAGCAGGAGAGTAGGAAATCTATTCAGCAAGCGTGCACCCAGGAGGAGCAGAAGTAAAAGGTGCCTGGTAAGGTCATGGGGCATACATGTGCAGTGTGCACACAAAGATGATGCATCAAGCACCGGAGTGGCCAGAAAACATTGGTGAATGCCAAGTGTTCTGTGGCCGCATACCTGCTGGAATTCAAAATTGGATGCGAGGTCTGCAAACATTTTTGCAGCCAAAATCCTGCACACTGTTGAATATGCCTGTTATGTGTCTTGCTTCTGCGGACTGAATTTGCCCTTCTCTCTCCCCCCCTCACCTCCCTTTTTTGTTGTTGTTGTTGTTGTTTTGTAGCTTAGGTAGGCACATGTGGGTCAGGGGCATGGGCACATATGGGGCCGGAGAGGCACATGTTGGGTGGAAGAGGCACATATGGGCAGGAGAGGCACATGTGGGGGAGAGACACAGATGGTTAAAAGGGAAAAGTGCATGGAGGAGCTGAGGCACATACGTTAAAGGGTAAGAGGCAGATGCACAGATGTGGAAGGGGTACTAGCACAGGTGGTAAGGAGGCTAAAATTGGGGTATAGGCACAGATGGTAAAAGGGAGGAAGGAGCAGGGGCACACATAGCAAAGCCTGGGGCCGGTGTCAGTTGTAAAGTGCAAAGGGAGTACAAGGGGTAAATCTGCGTGGCCCTATGCACCAGAGTACTGCTTCGCGTGGTGCACAGCCACAGAGTCTAACTTCAGTACAGATATAGCCATTCTCGTTTTTGCTGCAATGGCAAAGCTATCACAAATGCACAATGCGTTCACGTGTACACATTGAGGCAAAGAAAACATATGTAGATGGAAGCAGAAAAGAGAGGTGGCTTTACTTGTGGCTGCGAACTTGGAAGGAAGCTTTTTCTGGATGGGTTCCGTATAAGAGAGTGGGGCCCAGGTCGCGCATCTTCATGCACCTCAAGCTGGCCCTGAAAGTTCAGACGATCCCTGCAGGTCAGCTGCACTCCGTGTCAGAGTCACAGAATCAAAACTAGTTTGATCGGGATCATCAGTGCCATATAGGTAAGCCCTCCCAGTCAGCCCATGACGACCACAGTTGGGTGCCACTGGCGCTGGTCGGCAGTATTACTTGATTAATGACTCATCGCATACTCATCATACAGCTTAGCTGTGTGATGAGTCATAACTCATTCATATAACTCAGTTGCCAGCGGTAGAGGCTTGCGCTGTCCTGTGTGACAGTGAGATGATTCTCTGCCAGCGGACAGGCCCCCTTGGCTATCAGGGCCCAGTACAGGAGTGCTGGTGATCTAGCCCTGATGATGGCCCTTGGTGTTATTATCAGGTTACGTTTATGTAACTGCCGGGATCTCGGCATATGAAAATCCAGACGTCAGCATGCCGACCAACAGGGACTATTCCCACTTGTGGGTGTCCACGACACCCATAGAGTGGGGATATAACCTGTGGAGAGCGCAGCCAGGATCCCGTCGTCGGTATTGTGACCGGCGGTCTCCTGACCACCGGTCACACATACCCAACGCTTATTATCTACTTCCATTTATTTGCATTATGTATCTTCAGTTTGGTAACTTATCCATTGTTTTTGAGATAAGGTTCACTGCAGCACACTTTGAATCTGAATCTGTAATACAGTATGTCTTAGTGAACCTTTTGCAATATTGTATTGGCATTATGATACTTCTTCATGCCTTTCCTATATATTGTAATTCCTTATTGCAATTGATATAATAAACAGACTTAAAAAATAAAAATAAAAATTAGGTCTTGCCTTTGGCAAAACGAACCTAAAAATAGTATCCATTAAAATGTTAAACTAACATGTGTTAGAATCTCTGGGAACACATTATCTGAGAATGTTACAAAAGGCAGAAAATAAAACAGGAAAAACTGCAACTGCTCAGTGATTATCTCATTATGACAGTTACTGTGAGAAGCCCTGCAAATACATTGCATGAGGCACAGAACACCAGGGGTCTGATGGGGAAAGACAGGTGTTATTTTTTAAAATATATAATTTAGGACATTTCAGTTATTGTGATCCATGGGGAAAAAAACCCAGCAACTTTTACCCAGAAAGCCATATATCCCAAGCATTCTAGAACGTTATCTGAAATACCGATCACTGGCATGACAGGAAGATTGTACTTTTTATTTGAAACAGAGACAAGGAACAATGTTGCAAAAATATTCTGTACGTTACAGAAAATATGTCTCCTATTAGTCATTAATCTGGTCTTTGCTGCTTTGTGAGAGTCATGTAGGGACAGGGAACAGACAGACACCACCTGTTCTAGAAGGAGGTATACAGAAATTACACGTAGCGTTTACATTGTTATTAATGAGTGACAATAGAAGTGGTATTTGGCCAAATCACAAAGACAATCAAACACAACCAGTAAATATACTGTATCTACAATGTACCATGGTCACTTTAACCAAGCCTAGCAATTATATTGTCAGCACATCTTGCATTCAGCTATTGTGCCAGGGATGCAGACAGGTTGGGGCATTATATATATATATATATATATATATATATATATATACACATACACACACTGTACATGCATATTGTACATACATACACATAATATATGGGACAACAGTCCTAATTTGTCCTCACACTTACCATGAATTCATAATTGATTTAATTAATATCTAATAAGAAAAAGTCTATTTTGTGTAATACAGCATGCATACTTCATTACTTTTCTCCATCTCAAAGCCATTCGCATCCTATTTGAATATCCTTTCATTTCACTGTGAAAAAGTACAAGTGTTTTGAAGTTTATTGAAAACATGATGCCTTTAAGATGTATCCGTAGAGAGCTTTTGTAGTATTCACTAAAGAAAATCCACTTTGTTCTCCGAGATCCACACATTACATTACCAGATGAATTTTTAAAACCATTTTGCATATTGATAAAAACAGTGACAGAATAGATATAGGATTTGTAATGTGAACATTTAACTTACAACATGTGAAACGGCTGTAAAACTCAGTGACATGAGCTAAGAAGAATGGAATAAAATAATGATTAGTTAACTTCTTGCATTTGAAAATTGTAAAAATCCAGTCAAGTTTTTCATGCACTTCTCTGAAATAAATTATTTCTTAACTTTTAAAACCTCATTCTACTGCATGGATGACCACTGTTTTAGTGCTCCCCATCTTGAAACAACGGGGCTTAGGTCATGTTTGTACGCAAACGCGATTTTCTAGGCTACAGAGCAGCTATGTATAGAGAAGCTGCCGCCCAGGAATGAAAAAAGATGCCCACCGGAGCCATCGGAAACTCATTCGCAATTTCGCACACATTCAAAGCCTATATATAGAAAAATGAGGAACATCCGAGCTAATGGTAGGCCTATGGCTATGCAGATTGGCCACAGCAGTAGCGACTCAGGCGCCATGTTTTTGCACATACAAGCTTGCAGTCAGCAGATACATGCCCCCAAAACAGCCACAACACACCTGCGCTTTCCCAACCACTCCCCATAAACACTCTGTTAACACTTCCAAATGTTAATTTCCTGTCCATCACATTTCCATGATATCCTCATTGCGAGTGGAATCACAGAAGACCCTTCGCGCATGCACAGTCAATAATCGCCCTGTTGTGTGATAAATCTGCTATTGCGTACAAACATGAATTAGGCCCACTGTTCAATGGTGACCAATTCTGAGTATTATTATTTTGCTATGCTAAAGGCAATAAAAACACACACTGCTATGCTATCAAGTAACAGATCCTGCCCACAAGTGACAATGCACCTAAAAATGAGGATTATAAAAATTAAGATTTTACTTTCTTTTGTCACTTCAGTCCAGAGCTGGATTAAGGGGGTGCCTAGCTCCTGCCCTGGGACCCATGGACCGATTATGGATCACTGAAGCATTTCCCTCTTCCCCGTTAATGAGACATGTGTAGGGGAAAGCGTGCTGGTTGGAGAAGTGATTCGTACTGCCCCAATACACGGTAACCTATCTCCACATCCCAGTAGGCGGCAGCAGGACAAGCTTACTCTTATCTATGCTGGTGAGAAGATCTAAAGCCCACACAGTGCAAATAGATAAAGATATGTTTTCATACGCCTAGCCTCAATACGCCATGTGGCACGAGATGCCTGGCGCAAAAGAGTTGCACCAAGTAGTGTAGCGTCTTCTACGCTCTAAACTCAATGCAATGTGACAAAACCGCTTTATAAGACTGCACTTATTAATTTGATAGGCGACACTTGCAGCTGAGTCTGAATCTGTATACAATGGATAACTAAACTTGGTGTGAAAAAAAGCCATGGCCACTGAATCCTAGCACTTCATATTAGAGATGTGCACCGGAAATTTTTCGGGTTTTGTGTTTTGGTTTTGGATTCGGTTCCGCGGCCGTGTTTTGGATTCGGACGCGTTTTGCCAAAACCTCCCTGAAATTTTTTTGTCGGATTCGGGTGTTTTTTTTACAAAAAACCCTCAAAAACAGCTTAAATCATAGAATTTGGTGGTCATTTTGATCCCATAGTATTATTAACCTCAATAACCATAATTTACACTCATTTTCAGTCTATTCTGAACACATCACACTATTATTTTTAGTCCTAAAATTTGCACCGAGGTCGCTGGATGGCTAAGCTAAGCGACACAAGTGGCCGACACAAACACCTGGCCCATCTAGGAGTGGCACTGCAGTGTCAGGCAGGATGGCACTTCAAAAAAATAGTCCCCAAACAGCACATGATGCAAAGAAAAAAAGAGGCGCACCAAGGTCGCTGTGTGACTAAGCTAAGCGACACAAGTGGCCGACACAAACACCTGGCCCATTTAGGAGTGGCACTGCAGTGTCAGACAGGATGGCAGATTTAAAAAAAAGTCCCCAAACAGCACATGATGCAAAGAAAAAAAGAGGTGCAATGAGGTAGCTGTGTGACTAAGCTAAGCGACCCAAGTGGCCGACACAAACACCTGGCCCATCTAGGAGTGGAACTGTAGTTTTCTAGCGAGAGGATGAGTGCTTCCATCCTCATGTGAATCTGAACCACTAGCCATGAACATAGGCCAAGGCCTCAGCCGTTCTTTGCCACTCCGTGTCGTAAATGGCATATTGGCAAGTTTACGCTTCTCATCAGACGCTTTTAATTTTGATTTTTGGGTCATTTAACTGAACTTTTGTTTTTTGGATTTTACATGCTCTCTACTATGACATTGGGCATCGGCCTTGGCAGACGACGTTGATGGCATTTCTTCGTCTCGGCCATGACTAGTGGCAGCAGCTTCAGCACGAGGTGGAAGTGGATCTTGATCGTTCCCTATTTTAACCTCCACATTTTTGTTCTCCATTTTTTAATGTGTGGAATTATATGCCAGTATCAATAGCAATGGCCTACTACCAGGGGTTAAAGTGAGCCGGAACGGGCCGGAACTGCGTTCCGTCAGTTCCACCAGGAGACGGAACGCAGTTCCGCCTCCCCCGGCTCACCTAACCCGATGTCCCGGGCGGCGCTGCAGGGAGATGCCGGGCGCCCGCTGAGATCGCGTTACCAGCGGGCGCCCGTCTCCCTCTCCGCAGCGGCAGCCGTAGGCAGGAGCTCAGTACTGAGCTCCGGCTTCCGGCTCTGTCAGTGCGCGCTATGGGAGAGACGTCATGACGTCTCTCTCATAGTGCAGAGGAGCGGGCGGCGAGAGAGGACTGCGGCGGGAGCGGGGCTAGGTAAGTATAGTTCTTCCTCTCCCTCCCTCCCTCCTATATGTGTACCACAGGCGTTTCTACTGGGGGCCTTTACTACTGGGGCAAACTACAGAGGGGCAAACTACTGGGGGGCTCTAGTACTGGGGGCAAACTACTGGGGGCCTTTACTACTGGGGCAAACTACAGAGGGGCAAACTACTGGGGGGCTCTAGTACTGGGGGCAAACTACTGGGGGGCTTTACTGCTGGGGCAAACTACAAGGGGCAAACTACTGGGGGCATTACTACAAGGGGGCAAGCTACAAAGGGGCAAACTACTGGCAGCATTACTACTGGGGGCTAAACTACAAGGGGGCATAATTACAGGAGCTAAACTACTGGGGGTATAACTACAAGGGGGCAAACTACTGGGGACATTACTAACTTTGGCAAACTACATGGGGGCTAAACTACAGGGGCTAAACAACTGGGGGCACAACTGCAGGGGGCATTACCACTGGGGGCTAAACTACATGGGGCAAACTACATGAGGGCAAAACTACTGGGGGCATTACCACTCAGAGGCTAAACTAGAGGGGGGGGAGTAAATTGCTGGGGTCATAACTGCAGGGGCATTACCAGTATGGGCATGACTACTGGGGCTAAACTACAGGGGCTAAACGACTAGGGGCAATACTACACAGGGGCATTACCATTAAGGGCATTACTGATGGGGTGCACAGCTAATGAGGGCATTGTAAAGGGGGCACTTCATAAGGGGCACTACTGTTGGGGGCATTGCATAAGGGGCACTACTACTGTGGGCATTGTATAAGGGATGCTACTGCTGGGGGCATTACTGTATGGGCCGACAAAGAAGCTGCGTTCTCGGTCCGCCCTCCGTCGCTCCGCCCCTACCATCGCCGCCGCACTGGAAGCCGGCTTTATTATCCCTGCCGCTGCATCGAGCTTCTGTGACCGCGGCACTACTAGTTCAAATCTGTCGCTGATTGGCTGCCGGTCCGCAGCAGTTTTGAAATATTAGCGCCGTGGTCACAGGAGCTCGATGCGGCGGCAGGGATAATAAAGCCAGCCAGGTTCCAGATCCACTGCAGCCGCCCTCAGCCTCTTCTGCCGCCCCGCCCTCGGACCACTGCGCACCCACAGCCTCCTCCTCCGCACTATCTCCGAGGCCCACAGCCTCCATGTCACGCCTACCACAGCCTACTCATCCAAAGCACCGCAGACCACCGCCGCTGCTAAACAGGTAATCTAACCTGCTGCCTTTCTCTCTCCCTAGTCCCTACTGTATTCCCCTGCTGTCACTTTCCATATCCCTGCTGTCACTCTCCCTGTCACTCTGTCACTCTATAATGTGAATTTCGGCTCATTCTCTGTGCTATAATGTGAATTTTGGCTCATTCTGTGTGCTATAATGTGAATTTCGGCTCATACTGTGTGCTATAATGTGAATTTTGGCTCATACTGTGTGGTGTAATGTGAATATCGGCTCATACCGTGTGGTGTAATGTGAATTTGGCTCATACTGTGTGGTGTAATGTGAATTTGGCTCATACTGTGTGGTGTAATATGAATGTGGTTCATACTGTGTGGTATAAATGTGAATTTCGGCTCATACTGTGAGCTATAATGTGAAAGGGGTCCTACTATTGTGGTGCATAATGTGTATAAGGGGTATGTGGTGTGGTAAACTACACTGAAGGGCACGCCCCCCTTTTGCGTGGCCACGCCCCCTTGTCAGGAGTGCGCGCGCCTTCGGCGTGCACATAATTGCACCCTTCACTTTTCCATACCGCCACTTCAAAATTCCCACTTGGGTACTACTACTGTGGGCATTATTACTATTGTGTGACCACGCCCCTTTCTTTTTGAGACCACACCCCCTTTTTGCTGCGCGCGCCTACGGCGCGCGCAATACCTTTATTTCATGGGCGCCGTGGGCAGGGGGGTGAGTTCCACCACCTCTCTAGGACCACTTTAAGCACTGCCTACTACTATATATACTGCGCACAACTGAAATGCACCACAGGTATGGATGGATAGTATACTTGACGACACAGAGGTAGGTAGAGCAGTGGCCTTCCGTACCGTACTGCTATATATACTGGAGGCCACTGTCAGCAAACTGCAAAACTAAAATGCACCACAGGTATAGAATCTAGATGGATAGTATACTTGACGACACAGAGGTAGGTAGAGCAGTGGCCTTCCGTACCGTACTGCTATATATACTGGTGGTCACTGTCAGCAAACTGCAAAACTAAAATGCACCACAGGTATAGAATCTAGATGGATAGTATACTTAACGACACAGAGGTAGGTAGAGCAGTGGCCTTCCATACCGTACTGCTATATATACTGGTGGTCACTGTCAGCAAACTGCAAAACTAAAATGCACCACAGGTATAGAATATAGATGGATAGTATACTTGACGACACAGTGGTAGGTAGAGCAGTGGCCTTCCGTACCGTACTGCTATATATACTGGTGGTCACTGTCAGCAAAACTCTGCACTGTACTCCTCCTATATAATACTGCTGGTCCCCAGTCCCCACAATAAAGCAGTGTGAGCACAGATATATGCAGCACACTGAGCACAGATATGGAGCGTTTTTCAGGCAGACAACGTATAATACTGGTGGTCACTGGTCAGCAAAACTCTGCACTGTACTCCTCCTATATAATACTGCTGGTCCCCAGTCCCCACAATAAAGCAGTGTGAGCACAGATATATGCAGCACACTGAGCACAGATATGGAGCGTTTTTCAGGCAGACAACGTATAATACTGGTGGTCACTGGTCAGCAAAACTCTGCACTGTACTCCTCCTATATAATACTGCTGGTCCCCAGTCCCCACAATAAAGCAGTGTGAGCACAGATATATGCAGCACACTGAGCACAGATATGGAGCGTTTTTCAGGCAGAGAACGGATAAAACTGGTGGTCACTGGTCAGCAAAACTCTGCACTGTACTCCTCCTATATAATACAGCTGCTCCCCAGTCCCCACAATTAAGCAATAAGCAAAAATATTTGCAGCAACATTAATAAGCGGAGAGGACGCCAGCCACGTCCTCTCCCTAACATTTCCAATGCATGAGTGAAAATGGTGGCGACGCGCGGCTGCTTATATAGAATCCGAATCTCGCGAGAATCCGACAGTGGGATGATGACGTTCGGCGCGCTCGGGTTAACCGAGCCATACGGGAGAATCCGAGTATGCCTCGGACCCGTGTAAAATGGGTGAAGTTCGGGGGGTTCGGTTTCCGAGGAACCGAACCCGCTCATCACTACTTCATATACACTTCAGACTCATTCACACTCAGACACACAAGTGTTGCATATAACACTAATCAATGCAGGCTTGTGAAGCGATTAAGACATAAAGAAACGCAAAGAGGATGCTCAGCCCAAGGCAAGTAGCGCTGGACCTGGCATGGTGAAAAGGGATGTTGGTGCAATTGCAACAATAGTGTATGAGAACACATGTGTAAACAGCAACAGGTGAGTGGAGGCTGAAAGGGAGATGGAAAGGGGAAATATTTGTGGAAGCTCATGTTTAGAATAAGGGTTTGGTTACTTAAATTAAGTTTATGATGGTGAAAGTTTTAAGCTTTAAATGGGTTAATGAGGAAGATTATTAAGGGGCTAGCAAATATACATTATAAGGATGATCTCATTACCTTAATGATAAGGGAATAAAATTGTGAGCTAATTACAAGATGCTCTATTGCTCACTGGGGTGCTCTGTGTACTGCACTGAGGTCACTGGGTAGCTCTGTGCACCGTATGGTGGTCACTGGGATGTTTTCTGTATTTGTAATGTATTTCAGTATACTGCTTCTATGACAGACTTTGTTTGACTGCCTCTTTAATATCTGAAATGTTACTTTTATAATGTCTTGTGTTTCAAACATAGGGGGGCCCCAGCATAAACCTAACCCCGTGGCCAAACTCTAACAGTTCCCCGGCATACTTGTGATCGGGATACCGGGTGTCAGAATTCCATTGTTGGCATTTAGACTGCTGACAGGATTCCGGTGCCAGTGTTCTGGCTGTGTTGGGATTCCGGTGCTGGGATTTCGACTGCCAGAATCCTGAATGCATACCCCTCGATCACATCCTGTCTGAATAACAGACCAATAAAGTGAGGTCGGTGTAGGAGAAGAAAATGATCAACCATGTTGAAAAAGGTCCATGGAGAGGATTATGGCAAAGTGACAATTAGGGAGGAATTCAATTACATGCGGTAATTTACCATGGGTGAAAAATGGTAGCTTTGGGCTTTAACACCCGGGGCTATTCAATTAGAGACCCTTTTCCCTGCCCAGTAAATTACCGTATTACAGGTTGAGTATCCCATATCAAAATATTCCGAAATATGGAATATTCCGAAACACGGAATTTTGTGAGTGAGAGTGAGATTGTGAAACCTTTGTTTTCTGATGGCTCAATATACAGAAACTTTGTTTAATACACAAAGTTATTGAAAATATTGCATTAAATGACCTCCAGGCTGTTTGTATAAGGTGTATATGAAACATAAATGAATTGTGTGAATGTACACACACTTTGTTTAATGCACAAAGTTATTAAAAATATTGGTTAAAATTACCTTCAGGCTGTGTGTAAAGGGTGTATATGTAACATAAATGCATTCTGTGCTTAGACTTAGGTCCCATCGCCATGATATCTCATTTTGGTATGCAATTATTCCAAAATACGGAAAAAAACGATATCCAAAATACTGCTGGTCCCAAGCATTTTGGATAAGGGATACGCAACCTATATTAGGTGTTAACCCATAGAATCCGAGATAAGTTCTCGCACCTATGGGTTACCACAGCCTCGGCACCCGAAAACAGGCTGTTAAACAGGAAATTCTTTTAGAATCTATTCAGGCTCACACAAAAAAAATCCCTAGTTAACTGCAAACTGTGGGCTACCTTCGATATTAATTGAATAGCCCCGCTGTTTCAATTAGTCTGCAGTAAATTACTGACAGCTAATTGAATTCCCCCCTAAAATCTATTTCATATGATCACTTTTCTTTTAGTGAGGGCAGTCTCAGCACAACGTTGATGATGGAAGACAACTGCAGAAAATCGAAAAGGGAGCAAGAGGAGAAATAGTGGAAGATAATATATATGGACAAAAGTATTTGAATGCCTGACCACTACACCATCAAGGACTGTACTGACATTGTATTCAAATACATATACTTTAATATAAAGTTGGTCCCTCTTTTGCAGCTATAACAGCTTCCACTCGTCTTGGAAGGCTTTCCACACGTTTTTGGAGTGTTTCTGTAGGAATTTGTACCCATTCATTCTGTAGAGCATTTATGAGGTCAGGCGCTGATGTTGGACGAGTAGGCCTGGCTCGCAATCTCCATTCCAATTCATCCCAAAGGTGCTCGATGGGGTTGAGGTCAGGGCTCTGTGTGGGCCAGTCAAGTTCTTCCACACCGAACTCATGAAACCATGTCTTGATAGTCCTTGCTTTGTGCACTGGTGCACAGTCATGTTGGAATAGAAAGGGCCTTCTCCAAACAGTTGCCACAAAGATGGAAGCATAGCAGTGTCCAAAATGTCTTGGTATGCAGAAGCATTAAGATTGCCCTTCACTGGAGATAAGGGGCCTAGCCCAAACCCTCCATAGGACACGTTTCCACTGCTCGACAGTCACTCCATAGTCAATGTAGTCATCACTCCATAGGACACGTTTCCACTGCTCCACAGTCCAGTGTGCTTTACACAACTCTGACGCTTGCTTGGCATGTGACTTGGTGATGTGAGGCTTACATGCAGCTGCTCGGCCATGGAAATCCATACCATTAAGCTCCCACCGCACAGTTTTTGTGCTTACATTAATGCCAGTGGAAGTTCGAAACTCTTCAGCCCTGGAATAAGCAGAACGATGACCCCGTTCTGTGATTTTATGTGGTCTTCCTCTTCATGACTGAGTTACTGTTGTTCCTAAACGTTTCTACTTTCTAATAATATCACTCACAGTTGACCATGGAATATCCAGAAGGCACGAAATTTTACGAACCGTCTTAATGCAGAGGTGGCATCCTATCACAGTACCACTCTTGTCACTGAGCTCTTCAAAACTACCCATTTTGTATCACAAATGTTTGCTAATGGAGACATGGCTAGGTGCTTGATTTTATACACCTGTGACAATGGGTCTGATTGTTAATTATTGAATTCAGGTTTTTCAATTATATTGTTATTTTTGTTAATTAATAACAATTTTGTTTGTGACCCCGATCGATGCACAGCTGGGATGCCAGAGAGGTAAACCGCATGGTGGGGTTTAGGCTGCGGGACTGGGGAGCAGGGCCGGATTAACAATGGGGCGGATGGAGCTGCAGCTCCAGGCCCCCCATCAAAATAGGCCCACTGCATCTACTGTGCTGCGGCTGTAGACAGGAAACATTTTTCCTGCTACAGCAGCCTGCAATTGCCACCCTCCGACCACCTCCCCTCCTCCTGTGGCACCCACGCACAAAGGCCACCGCAGGCACAAACTTCATGGGCGGCGGAGTGGAATGGGTCACTAACCCTCCCTGCGCCGCACAGGCAGTGACGTAACACCAGTCAGTGTTTCCGCCTTTCTTCCGGAGTCCCGGTAGCTCCGCCTCCAGCCAGGTCATTAAAAAAAATAAAAAAAATAAAAATAAAATCATAAAAATGGGCGTGGCCACGGGGGTCCAATGTTAGGCCACGCCCCCGAATTTGCTTGGCTCCTGGCGTCGGCGGTAGTCTGTGTGTGGCCTGCCCCTCACTGCTTCCTCTGTGGGGACTTGGAGGTGACAGGTACAGAATACATGTGTGTGTGTGTGGGGCGAGGGGACAGGCTGAGTGTGTGTGTGGTGACTGGGATAAAAGGCTGTATGTGTGGGGGGGTGACTGGGATAACAGGCTGTATGTGTGGGGGGGTGACTGGGGGTAACAGGATGTGGGGGTGGTGACTGGGGGTAACAGGGTGTGTGTGTGAGGGGGTGACTGGGGGTAACTGGTTGTGTGTGTGTGTGTGTGGGTGGGGGGGTGACTGGGGGTAACTGGTTGTGTGTGTGTGGGGGGGTGACTGGGGGTAACAGCTGTGTGGGTGTGACTGGGGGGGATAACAGGCTGTTTGTGTGTGGGGGAGGGGATGACTGCGAGTAACAGGCTGTGCGTGTGTGTGGGGGGGGGTGACTGGGGGTAACAGGGTGTGTGTATGGGGGTGGTGACTGGGGGTAACAGGGTGTGTGTGTGTGTGTGGGAGGGGGTGACTGGGGGTAACAGGGTGTGTGTGTGTGTGTGTGTGGGAGGGGGTGACTGGGGGTAACTGGTTGTGTGTGTGTGTGGGGGATGACTGGGGGTAACAGATGTGTGGGTGTGACTGGGGGGATAACAGGCTGTTTGTGTGTGGGGGAGGGGATGACTGCGAGTAACAGGCTGTGCGTGTGTGTGGGGGGGATGACTGGGGGTAACAGGGTGTGTGTGTGTGTGGGAGGGGGTGACTGGGGGTAACAGGGTGTGTGTGTGTGTGGGAGGGGGTGACTGGGGGTAACTGGTTGTGTGTGTGTGTGTGTGTGTGTGTGGGGGGGATGACTGGGGGTAACAGCTGTGTGGGTGTGACTGGGGGGATAACAGGCTGTTTGTGTGTGGGTGAGGGGATGACTGCGAGTAACAGGCTGTGCGTGTGTGGGGGGGTGACTGGGGGTAACAGGCTGTGTGTGTTGGGGGGTAACAGGCTGTGTGTGTGGGGGGGTGACTGGGGGTAACAGGCTGTGGGGGTGACTGGGGGTAACAGGCTGCGTGTGTGTGTGGGGGGGGTGACGGGGTAACAGGCTGTGTGTGTGGGTGACTGGGGGTAACAGGCTGTGTGAGTTTGAGGGGAGGGGGGATGACTTGGCTGGGGGGTGGCTGTGTGTGTGTATGTGAGTGTGTGTGACTAGGGGGAACAGGCGGCGTGTGTGTGGGGGTGACTGGGGGTAACAGGCTGTCTGTGTGTGAGGGTGACTGGGGGTAACAGGCTGTCTGTGTGTGAGGGTGACTGGGGGTAACAGGCTGTCTGTGTGTGGGGGTGACTGGGGGTAACAGGCTGTCTGTGTGTGAGGGTGACT